>NC_052502.1:72077712-72194850 GCF_016617805.1 Bactrocera tryoni | reverse complement strand
TTTTAATTAAATTTTTTTAAGTTAAAACTTCATTAATTTTTTTCATAAACAACTTTTTATTTCTTTTTTGATTTTAAAAATTAAATTTTTTTTAAATTATACAACAACTGAAGTGTTTTTAATTAATTTAAAGAAAATTTTAATTTAAAAATTAAAAAAAAATTAATTAATTAATAAATTTTTTAAATTAAATATACTTTTATTAATTATTTATTTAAAATTTAAGTTTATTCATTTTTTTAGAAAAAGTTTTTTAATTTATTTTTTAATTAGGAAGTTTATTGAATTATTTTTATGAATTAAAAGGGCAATCTTAAATAATTTAGGTTTCTAAATGAAAATTTTGAAGTGATTACCAATGATTTTCAATTAATTAAAAATTAATTATTTTTTTATATTAAATTATATTATTTTTTTAATTTTAAAAATTTGTATAATTAATTTTATTAATTAAAAAAATTAAACTTTTAGTTTTTCAACTAAAAAGAAAGAAGTAGTTTTAATTTTAATTTTTTTAAATTTATTTAACGTGAAATAAAAATTAAATTAATAATTTAATAATAATTAAATTTTTAGTTTAAATTAAATAATTTATAATTAAATACTTTGGTTTTAATTATTAATTTGAAAATTTAAGTTTTTAATTTTTTTAGAAAAAAAGTTATTTTTTAATTAAGAAGTTTATTGAATTATTTTCATGAATTAAAAGTGTAATCTGAAATAATTCAAGTTTTTAATTGAAAATTTTAATTGATTTGTAAATTTAATTAATTTAATTTAATCAATTTTAAATTGATTACCAATTATTTTCAATTAAATTAAAAATTAATAAAAAATTTTTTATAATAAAAAAAATAAAATTAAATAAAAATAAATTTTTCAATAATATTTAAAATTATCATTTTTCCATATACTATAATCAACATATTTTTGTTATAAAAACCATGTTTGTTATCGCAAGCAATAATTATGCGCTCATTATCGCTGACAGCTAATAACAAAGCATATTGTAGCACATAAAAATTATTTTACAACAAACTTTATTTATTTTTGTGTAAATCACAAACACTAAACATAACAATTATACGCTTATCAAATGCAACATGCAACTCAATTCATTAAAATTGTCAGACACAGCCACATGGTTGAAAGTTCAAAACGCATAGCGAGCAAGGCAGACAGTGAGACTCCCAAGAGAACGTGCAACAACACGATTTATAACGCTTTTTGAACTGCCGGCTGACATTTGTTGGTCAAATTGACAAAATTTCAAGGAAATAGTACAAAAAAGAAAAAAAAAAATAAGTAAAAAATGTGTATGAACAATATAATAAAGTAAAAAAAAAAATAAAAATATACAAAAAAAAATATATACAAAAAATATATAAAAAATTGTGAAAAAGACAAAAAAAAAATGGAAAAAACATTCAAAAATGCTGCACTCATGTTTACAAGCTCGTAAATCATTGTAAACAGCCGTCGTTTTAACAGCAGCAGCGCACTTCATGCCACAACAAGTGCAACGCGCAGCACCATAAAGCCGAGCAGCAGGCGCGTTGATCTTGTGAAGATCGCTCGAGCGCTGATAAGATGCCAAACAGGCTGTCGAACAACGCTAGCCCACCCTAATTACGTGTAACAGCCAAGCAATTGCGTTTTCAACAAACACACGCATACACACATGTACCTATATATGATTGGGACATGTGTGTGTCTATTTGTGCGCTGGTTTCACTTTTATGCGTTTATCTGTACGAAACGGCAAACACGTCTTCGCTCGGTGTCACTTTGCGTGCTTGTCTTTATGATTTATATCACTTGACCCCTGTCCGGAGCTTATCAGTCGGCTTTAGACTTCTTTTAGACACTCAAAATACTCGAATTCGGTATATCAGCAGGACAAGTGCTGAGTGGTGAAGGGAGTCACCACTGTTGGCTGCTGATAGACGAAATTAAAGAGTTTTTTCTTAGTCATTTGAGCAAAACAATGATGCGACATTTTTGCATTTGGTAGGCTCGTGGTCTAAATCAATATTTTCGGGGGGAGCAAAGTGAAACTTTGGCATAGAAAAACATATTTTTTAAAATTAATAATCAATACGTGCTACGGTAATGGACAATTTAATAGTTTCGGTGTCATGCAATTAGAGCGTGCCAATAGTCACAGACAACAAGATTGGAAGCTGACTGTGGCGAGACTAATTTTTTTAGAATTTTGTGAGAATGTGTTTAAAATTTTGAAAACCAAAAATATAAATTATAACAGATTATTAATTTAAAATATAACTGTACATGTATCACGCATTTTGTTAAACAAATTTTGATTATTAAAAATTAATTTCAAATATTAAAAAAAATTAGTATATATCACTGAATCAATAAGATAAAAAATATTAATGAAAATATAAAAAAAATTAATAAATGATTAAATATAAATTAAAGTAATTACTAAAAAAAATAATTTAATAAATTAAAAAAAATGTACTAAAAATTATAATAGAACACAATAAATTAATAAAAAAATAAAGTAATTTAATTTTAAAAAAAATTTATAATTAAAAAACTGCGACAGCCAATTAAAGTAATTACTACTAAATTAATTACAATCGTTTAAAAATTAAGTTTAAATATTAATAAAACTGAGTAAATAATTACCAAAAAATTAATTTCAATAATTAAAAAAAAAATAATACAAATTCTAGCATAGAACACAAAAAATTATTAAAAAATTAATTAAATTTTTTTGTTAATTAAAGAACTGCGAAAACTAATTAATTAAATTACTAAAAACTTAATTACAATAATTAAAAAAATTATATTAAAATATTTATAGAACTGATTAAAGCTATTAACAAAAATTTAATTAAAATAGATCGGAAAAGCAAAATATTTTTAAAATTAAAAAAAGAAAAATTTCTAGTTAGTTTAATATTATATAACATCGAACTTCATATTTATTACTTGCAAAAAATTAAAATAATTAAAATTCTTTTAAATAAAAATTAATTAAATAATAGATTAATTAAGAGAATGAAAATCAAAAATATTTTTCTTTAATATAAAAATATGAATTGAAACAATAAAAAAAGAATAAATAAACTAATTTCAGAAAAAAATAAATAAAATATGTTTAAATATAAAGTTTTAGATTAAATAAAAAAACTGAAAAAATATTGAAAATGAAATTAAATTTATAAAAAATTAAAGAAAAATTCAGGTTTTAAAAAAATCAAAAATAAAAAAATGTTTAAATATAAAATTTTAGACTAAATAAAAAACTGAAAAAATTTTGAAAATAAAATTAACAAAATATAAATTTATAAAAAATTAAAGAAAAATTCAGATTAAAAAAAAATCAAAAATAAAAGGCTATTTTTTCCACAATAAAGTGAAATAAAATATCTTAATAGAAACAAAAATTTTAAATTTTAATTAAAAAAATTAACGAAAAATTTAAATTTAGAAAAATACAAAAATAAAAAGTTGTTTTTTCCACAATAAAGTGAAATAAAATATCTTAATAGAAAAAAAATTTTAAATTTTAATTAAAAAAATTAACGAAAAATTTAATTAATGAAAAATTAAAACTACTTTTTCACAATAAAGTGAAATTAAATATCTTAATGAAAACAAAAATTTTAAATTTTAATTTAAAAAATTAACGAAAAATTAAATTTATAAAATGTTAAGAATTATTTTTTAGGTAATAAAGTAAAATAAAACATCTTAACTAGAAACAGAAATGTAAAATTTTGATTAAAAAAAATTAACGAAAAATTTTAATTAAAAAATTAAAAATCAAAAATTATTTTTTCTATAAACAAAATATGTAAAATATATTAATTGGAACAAAATTAAAAAAATATGTCAATCGACACTTCATGAACTGCAACATGTAGGTGTGTCATTACAAGCTATTATACCAGACGCCACAAATATCCTTGCAACATACATATCTATAATACCATATATACATAAGTATGTATGAACCTCAAAAACTCACTTTCAACTGCTCCTTGTGCGCCTTAATTATTATTAATTTCCACTTTACAACCACTAACTAAAGCAAACGCCTGTCAGCAGCGACCAAAATTTGCTTGAGCCACGTGTACAAGTATGTATATGTGTGTGTATTTTCATATCATTGCTGCTGACCATTATCATTAACGCCAACTTGCCTCAGCAGCTATCGACAAGTAGGCACACACACACATGCATATATTTTTCACCTTTGCCTTGCACTATTGCCACATTTCGCTTTCATTTCACCTTCACTTTGCTAAACGCAACATTTATATGGTACTATGTGTGTACATATGCATGTATGTTTGTAGTATAAGTATATGCTTCAACGCTGCATTGTTGTTGCGCGCATTTAAGTATAATTTATTGCCTTTTATTTTGTTTACTTTGTTAATTAGCTGTATTTTGCTGATGTGTTTGGCGTCTTCATTGCCATTATTAGTATTATTGTTGTTGTTGTGGCCATAAATATTGCAGCTGCATTTGGCCGTTTCAGCCAACGTATGCGCGGCAACGCTAAGTAGGCATGCGTGCGGTCGCTATAAAATATATAAGTATTTGTTGGCTTTTTCTTCGTAGCGAAGCTGTGGCGATGTTGAAATTGTGTATTTTATTGCTGCCACATATCCTTTAGTGTTAGCATTCTGAAGCGCATCCTTTTTGAGTGTACATATTTTCTCTTTTTTTATATATTTTTCAAGGAATACTCGGTTGGCGGCACGCCCACGAGTCCTGCGAGTGAAAAATGGCTTTATATTGCTGATTGCCTCAACTGTGTATGTGTGCGCGTATATTATTAAATCATTTACTAACCTTTCGAATTTGTCCGCCTACGAAAATAACACATTAATAATGTGCACCTTATGTTCTCAGCATTTTTTCTTTTTATTTCGTTTATTTTAATAATTTTTAAGTTTTTTCAAATACTTTCTGAAATTAAAAGCATAATTGCTTAAACTTTTGTAGTATATTTTTAAAGAAACATGTTGAGAATTCAAGCACTTTACGTTTACAACTTTTAATCCGTTATTTCATTAGCTTGGCATGTGCTTCTGTAATTCTCAGACAATTTATAAAATGACATTTTAACACAAGTTTACTTGATTTGGAAATGTTTCACCTGTACTTCACATTTGGAGCGTTTAAACTACTATTTCGTTCATTTGTCATGCGAACTTATGTATAATTCTCAAACGGTTTACAAATATTTTTTTTGAGCAAAATTTTGCTTGATTCGTTAAAGGTTTTGCTGACGGCACCCTTTTATGGCTTTTAACTTTTTTAACTTGCTATTTCATTCATTTGACATACATCATCTGTAATTCTCAAATGGTTTATGAATAATTTTTGTTTAACAAAAGTTTGCTTGATTCGTGAAAGGTTTTGCTTTTTATGCTTTACATTCGATAAGCTTTGTTTTACTACGTTCTAGAATATAAAAATCTTGCAGAAGTGTCTCCGCCCTTTAAAATTTCTACTTCATTTATATAAAATGCTTGACGAAAACGCCAAAACTGCTTAGGCCAAGGTGTAAGGGCATTTTTTCTCGTGGCCAGTACCAAAATTCTGAGTTTTATATCTCAAATTAATAGAACTGAAGTGATTTCTTATATTTAAGAAGACTTCATGAGACAAAACTGTTAGGCTAAGGTTTTGGACCACTTTTTCTCTTAGCTACTTCCAAATTTCTTAGTTTTTTACCTCAAAGTTATAGAACAGAAGTGATTACTAATATTCAAGTAGACTTCTTGAGTCTGTTTCTTTGCTTTTCAATCACATAAAAGCTTGTGCTAACTCTGTAAAGTTTATAAGGGTTCTTTTACACTTACAAACTTCTCCAAACCATTGACGAAAATCAAAAAATTATTTACAGAAAAATCCCAAAGAACTGAGCTTCGATTAAATGGGTCTTAAGACTCTATTGTTGGCCCAATTTTAAGAACATTTCCATAACAATATCCAGAAATTTATATTTTTCATGCATTTTTCTTAATTTTTTTGCCTCTACTCTTGCCTTCTCTGTGCCCTTTTCTGGTAGTTCCTTCATCTTATCGCCCCAATATTTAAATGCGTTGCCAATTTCCTGCTTCCGCACATACATTATTTGTCAAGTAAATTTTTGCATATCTGCCTGCGTATCCCGACAAAATTGCCGCTAAATTATCGCTGATAAAAATCCAATAAAATTGCAGCTGTTGCGATAAGCGTTGCGCGATTGCCAAACTGAAAATTTTTAGTGCAAAAAATATATTAAAAAACATGCTATACAGTGATCTTCGCTGCAGTCTATATAGTGATCTTCACTGCAGTCTATATAGTGATCTTCACTGCAGTCGCGCAAAATTTGCATTACGCCCTTTTGTCACTGCCACAAACGCGAATTATTGTCAAGCGTATCGGCAATTTAAGCGCCTGCGAATCTGCATAGCGAAAATACGCAGCGCAGGCAACCCCAGAGTTTCGAGGATCGCTTTTGTTGCTGATCTTTAGTTAAACTCTTTTTCTGCTTTAACTGCTTTTTAGCTGCAATTTAGCAAGTGGTCAACGGTTACGTTAACGGCCAAGCATCGAAAATATAGGTGCGACGCCAATTTCCGTTCACAACGATCATGTGCGATCAGTTAGTGATCACTTGACCGCCGCATTGCTGATATTTCCCATCTATCTATAGACAGCACAGTTTTAATTTAATATTTCGAATTGTATGCAGAATTTGGTGGCTTGTTACTTGCAGGGAAGCGTCAAACGACCGACGGCTGCTGATCGCGCAGTACCTACGATCAGCGACCGATCCTTCAGCGCTAACACAGTGTGACAGCACTAACCACCGCTATCCACGCATTTTTTGACGTTGTTGACAAAGTCTTGAGTGAATTTCAAATAGTCGGAAAACAAAATAAACATTTGCTTTCAACAAGTGCAACGATTTGCTTTTGTTGTTGCGCGCTTTGTACACACTTTTTGCTGTGGCGCAAACGGCAGGTGCAATTTGGTAAACGGTAGGTAAATAAAACCATCGCTGACCGACATATATTTTGTGCCATTGTTAAATGAAAAAAATTCTGTAGTATGAAAAAGGTTTCAGCATAATAAAAATTGGCTAAGCCACTCAATGTCTGCTGATCATTTCGTCGTACAAAGTGATTGATCACTTCATTTATGAGCGCATTGCGTTCAAGTTGACATGTACGTATTTGCAACAAGTTGGTCAAGAGCTGGCCAGTTACACACAAAAACAGGTGTATCAATAGAGTTTGTCAACTTAGGGTACAAGTAAGGTTTAAGGTTATCTTGTCAATACACCGATCAGCAGGCGTACTGCTTACAAAGTGATCTATCAAGCGACCACCATGAAGTGCGCTCTGTTTTAGCATTTTGAGGTTAAGGCTGACGAATAATTAGCCTTCGCTGACCAAAAATTCTGATCAGTTGTAAGCGATCACAGGCTTCATCGATACGATCATTTACTGATCTCTTACTGATCACTAAACTCTAGAGGGAAATATCTCTTATGAAGGAAAATATTTGTATGTATATTATGATTATGCTATGCTATGGGCATCAACAAAATAATAGCTATGAGTCTATCTTCCACATTACAGTTCTATGGCTGAACAAAGTGATCGTGTTCGCTTCATAAACTATGTAAAATTCAACTAAAAGTTGATTGTGGTTTCGAAATTGCGACAAGAGAGTAGTCCCAAACTCAACTGAAGTCTCCATGAATGCGAAAAATAATGTTTTTGTTAAAATATATTTAAATTTTAATGATCACTGATCGACGCATTGAAATAGAACACTAATTTCTAGGTTTAAAGTTTTAGATGCAGTTAGATCTCACTTCAAAAGTGGTAGAAGCTCAATTTAATAGAAATTTAAACTATACGATCACTAATCTTCTGGCTCAAGGAGTTCACATATGCACTTTTAGTACTGAAAAGCTTCTCTAGAGAGCTCTGAAAACGATATATGCAGCTAAATTTCTCTTCACAACAGGTATAAGCTCATTTCTATGGAAATTTAAGCTATACGATCACTGAGATTTTGGCTCAAAGACTTCACATGTGCACTTTTAGTAATGAATGGCTTCTCTACAGAGCTCAAAGCGTGGTGTTCGCAGTTAAGTTTCACTTCAAAAGTAGTGGAAGCTTATTTCATTTGCAATTTATACAACTAAAATTTGTCAAAATTGTACGCGATCACTGATCTTTTGGCTCAAAGAGTCCATATAAACACTCATAGTACTAAAAAGCTTCTCTATAGTGCTCCAAATAGCTTAAAAATAGTATTGTATACATTCACAATCAATTTTGTATTATAAGTTCGCAGAGATCAGTGATCTTACATAGATAAAAATCGTTCAGAACTAGAAAAAAAATATTATTGAAGTTTTTTGTATGCATTTTAAAAGTTCAAATATCGCTTGGTTGTAATATAGAACATACAAAGTTCTGAGCGCATTCGTAAGGATCGCTGATCATGTGATCTTTCTCAGTTACACGAAAGAAGTTTATGAGTCGCTTAAGATCACTATTGAGTTTGGAATTAAGAAGTTAAACATAAGAATTATTAATAGGTTTCGCTTTCAAAAAAAATATTTTGTTTTTTGGTATTCTAGTTTCTAAAGATCAGTGATCTCACAGTGTATTAAGATCGTTTAGAACTAAAAAAAAAATATAGAGAAGCTTTGGTTTAAGTATTTAAAACGATTTAATTTCATTTAGTTAAAACTTATGCAATTGTTAGAGCTTTCGAAATGATCGCTGATCATGTGATGTTGAAAATTTTGATTTTAAAGTGGCTATTAAACCGCCAAAGATCACTTTTCAGTTTGTAATTAAGAAATTAAGCATAGGCTTTACATGAAGAGGCCATTTCCGCGAAAATATTTTGTTTTTTGGTGTTTCAGTTTTTAGAGATCAGTGATCTCTCAGTGCAATGCGTTAGTTTGGTGTTAAAAAAAACTTATAGAAAGCTTTGTGGAAGCCCTTTCAAGTATTTTCAGCGCTTCAATAAGTGATATTTGAGATTAAAGACATCTGAAAAAGCGCGGTTGCAATATGATCACTGATCGTGTGAACTCGAAGTTCACTTCGCTTCAATAATCAAACATTTTGAATTCAACAGTGCACATTCTTATACAAAATCACATTGTAACTAACTATATACATACTTGTAATACCTTCAAATTTATGGCTATTTTCAAGCTTACATATTAATTTATGGCTTTCTCTTTAACTGATCCTCTCTAAAAATGATTATTTGCATATTTTAACCGCCCATCAAGTTGCAACTATTTTCCCGCGCTACACTGTCACTTGTCATACCAGCCACATTTACATAGATAATTGTCAAAACGTAGGTGGTCCTTGCGCCCAAGCCAGTCAGCGGAGCCTACAACTACAAAGTTGAACGCCAGGAATTTCAATGTCATTTTTGATATACAAAAAAACGGGCTAAATAAATAATTTTGCTTTGTGGCAATATAGAAATGCACATAAAAATAATATGTAATGGCGACTGACGCATACGCATGATACATGTTCAGAGACAGCGTTGATGGGCGGGCGCAGGGTCGGACTGCCGAGCAGCAAACGTCAGCAGCGAGTTTGAATTGGTCAGAAAGTGGCGATTGTGCTTGCCAGCGCTGATAGAATTATGTTTTTATAATATTTAATATTAATGGTAGACCGTACATATGAGAACCCAGTAGGAAATTGTTGGCAAAAGAATTGTCAATTTGACAGCACAAATGACAGCGGTCTACTTGAAGCATAGAAATGATGAAGAGGTGATATATTTTCAAACTTTGAGACATATTTAAGTGTTAGGTGCTTTAAAAATATATATTTTTTTGAAAAAACTGGAGACTGACGGTGTCACTTTTAATAATTTTCACTAAAATTTCATATTTTGCCTTTGAAAATGTTAAGAGCATGTTGCAACATGTAAATTTTTTATACTGTACAGGCTTTTCTGGTGTAAGAAAATATACTTTTAATTTTCCCTGACTCACTATTCCTACTGGCTCACTGCGCAGCAATTTGACTGACATTGTCATACACCACCTACCATGTTGTGCTGGATTCTCGCACATTTGGTATGCAATAATGGTTGGTGAAGCGCTGTTGATGCGCAATACATAGACAGACAGGACGCGCAGCAGCACGTGACTGGCATTTGAAGTGGGCGCATATTAGTTTTTGTTTATGAAGCAGAATTAAGATGAATGAGCGTGAAGTGCGGCAAGAGAAGATGTGCGGCGAGCGCATGGCAGCTATTGTTTTTTTCGCATAATCTATTTTGGACATGCAATGATTGTGACGAAAATGAAATTTTATGAAATTGCAATTTTTTTTAAATTTTTTAATATTTTTTTTTTTTTAATTTTTTTAATTTTTTTATAATCTTTTTAATTTTTTTAAATTTTTTTTTTTTTTTTTTTAATTTTTTTTTTTTTTTTTTTTTTTAATTTTTTTAATTTTTTTTCGACAAAATTTCAACTTTTGTCACAAATTAAAGCTTATTTGCTTGCTATAAAAATTTTTTTTGCTGCATAACGACAAATTAATATGCAACGCGGGTCGCTAGCAAATTTTGCCGCAGAAAATTTCAAAATTTTTATGAATATTTATAAAGGCGCACTAAAGGACCTAACAAAAAAAAATATACAAAAATTAATTCTCCACTTTTAATGCATCACCTATTTGTATGAATGCCAAATACAGCGCGAAAAAAGCGTTTTTCGCAAAAGGTGAAATGCCACAGACGGCAACATTCTTGCAACGCTTGTCTGGCTGGCGCTGTATGTGTTGCAAATGCCACGAAATTGTGCGACGAATGATGTCATATTTGGTAAATGGGTATAAAAATGTTGCAGACGCAAGCATACAGCCACAGGCATAAACATAAGCACAAACAAAACTAAAACCAAAACAAACAAATTGAAAAAAGATGTTGCACAAACACGCCAACACACAGCTTCGCCATAAAGTAAAAGACAATAAAACTGTTAACGTCTACAAACTGACTGCCACAACAATAACAGCCAATAAAAGCAACAACAACAACACACAGCGTCTGATCCCGCGCACAGGACAATTGAAATGTGCAACACGCAAGGCCAATACAGCAATGTGGCGCAAACAAGAACAAAATCGCAGCTTGTTAACAAGCCATCAACAAGACGCACTCGCAGGTAGCTGTCGTGTGTGTGCGGTGACGCAAAGCGGCAAATCAATATAAAAACCTTACAAAAAAAAAACACATTATGAAAGCACAAAAACATCAACTTGGAGGCGCCTCTTTATTGGCATTTTTGTGTTGCCGGCATTGTTGTTGTTTTTTGTTGGCGGCGGCGCTAGCAGCTTCGCTACAGTTCCTCACTTTACATGTTGCACCGCATTTTGCTGAGGGCGCTTGCAGCTTCTGCTTGTTGGGCGCGCTAATCTTGTGTTGCAAGCATTTTGTATGAGTCAAAACTGCAAAGCACAACAACAGCAATGTATGTCTGCAAAAATATTTCAATAAAAAGTGTTGCGCTCATGTTGGCACATTGCTTTGATGCATTCCAATTGCGTATGAAAAACGCTAAGGCGGTGCGGGCACCGAAATTTATTAGCAGTAAGTACAAGAGGAAGGCAGAAGAAGACGGAAATGGTTAGGAAGTAAATTTTTAAACGTAAACTAAAAATAATAATATAAATAAAAAACTTTAATTTTTTTTAATTTTTTTTTAAATTTTTTTTTTTTTTTTTTTAATTCTTCCGATCTATTGTTTAATTATTATTTTTTTTATTTTTTAATTAATTTTTTTTTTTTAATTTTAATAATATTATATATCATATGTTTAGCTTAAATTAATGATTTGCGCATCAATACATTGCAATTATGGGTTAAAATCATCTAAAACTGCTTTTAATTTGAAAGAATCAGTGATCGTGCCACAGTTTAAGCCTGAAAATATCTTATTTAATAATGCCACAATCTTCTATTTCACACAAAATCAACTCAAAAACTGTCTAAAAGCTTTGATATACTTTTTTATATGAAATCAGTGATCGTGCCACCGAATATTCTTAGAAAAACTACTTTTATCATAAAATCAAAATCTTACTATCTTATAATGCTCATTTGAGCAGCACTTGATCGCAATTATGGATTAAAATCATATGATACCGCTTTTAGTGTGAAATGATCAGTGATCGTGCAACCCCTTTTTTCTTTAAAAAAAAACATTCTTCAAATCTCAGAATATCCTATATCACTCAGAACCAACCAAAATCTGTACAATAAGCTTTAAAATATTTCTTACATGAACTGATCAGTGATCGTGCCACCGAATATTCCTACAAAACCACTTTTATTTTGAAATCAACATTGGATCAGCACATAATAATCATTTGAGCAACACTCCATCGCAATTATGAGTTAAAATCATATGAAAACGCTTTTTAAGTGAAATGATCAGTGATCGTGCGACAGCTTATGCCTGCAAAAATCAGTTTTAGTTCAACCAGCCTGTCATATTTCAGCCAGAACTATTCAAAAAATTATCTAAAAGCATTAAAATATTTTTTTTTTTTTAGAAAAACGATCACTGATCTTGCTCTCTAAATTTCCTACAAATACCATCAATTTTTGAAATCAGCAACGTACTAGCTCATTATGATCATTTGAGCATCATGGGCTCAAATCATCTATAACTGCATTTAGAATAAAATGATTAGTGATCATGCCACCGAATATTCTTGCTGTACCACTTTCATAATGAATTGACCACTGGATCAGCTCATATAATTGATTACATCGCACCAGCTCAGTGTTCCTTTTTCAACCAAAAAATGTGTTTTAAGTTTTCTTATGATCTAACGATCGCTCAGTGATCATGTTTTTGACTAGATCTAGACTAGACTAGATATTTTGTATTTCACTTGAAATAAATATGATATCGGTTTACTAAGTATCAAATTAATGAGTTAAATTGTATATACGATAAAAAATGGATGAGCTATCGATCACCACTTCCACTCACGATCACTCATGATCGTAACGTCTCCAAAAGATTGGCTTCAAACTTCAATAATATATATATATTCTGAAATATTGTAAAACTTTATTTATGATAATAATAATATATATAAATATTTTGACACGATCGCTTGGTTTTTAAGTTAATAAATTTCAAAGCAATTCTCAAAGTCTATGAAATTTTTTTAATTAATGCAATATATGATGTGTTCTTAAGAAAAGAGAAGAAGTACCCAGCTCCCCGAACACTTCGAAAAACTAAATGCAAGATCAGAAGTTCGTTCTACTTAGTGATCGTCAACGCTTCTGTTTGAAATACATTTTAATTTCAAAAATAATGTATAAACACACTTTACAGTGCGTCTACAAAGTACTAGCTATAAATTTGTTAAAAAAGGAGTGATCGTGCGGTGATCGTATCATACTAAAACTAAGCGAAAGTAAGTTTAAATGGAGCAAAGATTATTTCTAAAGAGAATTAGCATATTTTGAAGCCACATTTCAATACGATTTCATGATAAAATCATGATTTCACTCTAGTCCAGTAAAAAGTGGTGGTCATGTGAACTTTTCGATTTTCAACATCATACACATTTTGCTTTGAAGTAAAATATAAAATATATAGTATCTGTATATGACATATTTTAACTCCAAGTGACCTTCAGCTCGCAATTATCTTCAGATCCAAGTGATATTCAGACCTTCCATGAAAACTTTCTAAGTGAGGATCACTTCAAGTTCACATATCTTATTTTAGAGAAAAAAAATATGTGATCCTCTGTTTCCAAAAGCGAGTTTGGGCGTCACTTTCACCTTCTTCGATTGCATTATCCGCTAAAATCGGTCGCTCCTCCCCAAATACGTCCGATTGCAGGTGATATTGCGTCCTAAGGAGGTTAAGCGATCGCTTTTTCCGCACTGTGTAGCAGAAGTTCACCAAGAAACAACCTGTGAAGCGCACGAAATGAAGATGCAGACCAAATACTTAAAGTAGGCGCCCACAGCATACCAAAAAGGGTCAAAACTAAGGTAGACTGCGGCTAGTTAACTGGCCAACACGGCGCGCAGACGGACCTACAGCAAATGCAGCAGTAGCGGAACAACAATAACAGTAATAGCAACAACAATAACAGTGAAGCAAGGCAGCAGACGGACGCACGGTTGCGATCGAGCGCCAGACTCATGAATCAAATTTAACGAACTAACTGCGCGTGCAGCACAAATGATGACAACGGCAACAAAAGCAACACGCGCAACAGCAACAACAACAACAGCAAAACGTGGCTGTTGGCAGACAACAAATGCGCCATCATCATCATCGTCGACAGCAGCAGCAGCATCATCAGTTGGAGGAGTAGATAGTTACTCGGCAACTAGGTTGCGCCGTTGGCCGGAGCTGGTTAACTGGCGCTACGGCGCGTCGCGAACGGCCCGCCCAGTTGACGATCGCTGGGACACAGATTTATGCGCGCTCAGCTGTGTGTATGTGTGTGCTGCTGCTGAGGGTGATGTGCCTGATGATTATGAATGGGTTGTTGGGCCATGAATGATGCTGCTGCCTGCTGCCGGTGCTCGCATATACATATTTCTTGTTATTATACGATTTTTTTTTCTTGTGCTTGCATATGATTTGTGGCGACTTGTGTCCGGCGAAAAAAGAGAATATAATAATAAGAAACAAATAATGTCAGCCCACATAAACTTTAGCTTTCAATAACTTGAATTATGCTTTTTGGTGCAGATTTTTACTTTTTCTCGAAAATTTTTTAATTTTTGAAATCTTTTAATTTTTTTGTTTAACTGTTTCTGCTATTCACTTTTGGCGTCGCAGTTTGTAAGGCACAATTTTGAAATATTTATGCTTTCCAAGTTATTTTGAGCTGGTTATAGTCAAAAACTGTGAATGTATATTTAAAAATAATTTGGGTTTTAGCGGAAATTTATAAAAAAAACGAAAAAAAATTTGGATTTCGGAAAAACTCAAAAAAAAAAATTAAATTGGTGCGAAAAAATTTGATTTTGGTAATTTTTTTAAGTTTTAGAAATTTGTTTTTATTTTTTTATAAAAAAAAAAATTGTAAAAAATTTTAAAATTTTGGAATTTTTTTTAATTTTGGAATTTTTTTTTCTTAATTTTGAAATATTATTGTTTTAAATAAATTTTTTTACTATATATTATATTTTCTGTATCTCAGGCATGTAAAAAGCAATATCAAGTCAAACGATCAGATATATTGAAATCTGCTTTTAGAGAAAATTTTGATTTTTAGAAAAAGGAAAATACAAAAATAAATTGCTGTGAAAAAATTGATTTGGGTGATATTAATTTTTTTAAGTTTTGAAATTAATTAAAAAAAAAAACAAATTTCAACAAAATTTAAAAATTTTCTAAAAAAAAATTGAAATTTTTTTTTAATAATTATTTTTTGCTATATATTATTTTTCTGTTACTTTTGAATATGAAAAACAATAAAAAAGATAAAAAACATTAAAATCTGCTTCCAGAAGAATAATTTAAAATTTGAAAATAGTAAAAATTTGTTGCTTAAAAAAATTAAAATATTTAAAAAATTATTTTTCAACCAAAAAAAAATTTTAATTTAAACAGAAAGAACAAAAAAAATGCAATTTATTAAAATATTTAAAAAATTATTTGTCAAGAAAAAAATTTTTTTAATTTAAACAAAAAGAACAAAAAAAATGCAATTTATTAAAATATTTATTTTGTCAACAAAAAAAATTTTTTTTAATTTAAACAAAAAGAACAAAAAAACTGAAATTTTTTAATTTTTTTTAATCTTCAAAGCTTTACATATTAAAAAATTGACACTTTAAACTTACAAATTTTAAAAATGAGTTCTTCAAATATATTTCTAAAAGTCTCATTTTTGAAAAATTCTGAAATTTTGTCATTTTCGGAGGATAATAAAAATAATTTTTTCAAACTTTTCACATAGAATAATAAAAAAAACAGGAAATTTTAAAATTAAAAATAAACTAAAAATTTTAAAACAAAAAAACTCAAAGTTTTCCCCTTAAAAAAATTTCACCTAACTTTTTCTCTAAGTGCATTTACAACGCTGCCGCTTTTTATCACTCATATTATTGTTGTTGCCAGCCCTACATGCTGCCGCCGCGAAGATTGAGTGATTGCTGCCCAGAGTTATAATTTTCATATTTGTTGTAAATGGGCGGCTTTGCGCAAGCGCCAGTCCACAGCCACATAGGGCTTTTAGGCAACAACACACACATTTGAAGGTTTGTGCTGTGCGGCTGTGTGTCAGCTTTATGATGAACTTGCAACATGCAGTCCAAATAAAAATGTTTGCTTTCGGATTTAATGGTTTGTTGGTTTTTCGGACGACGAGCGCCTGCAGCACAGGCACACACTAAGACACACACACGGCCAAACACCGAGGCAGCCACACAGCTGTGAGCTGCAACATTAGTGCGATCAGCCCACATAATGACCGCTGGCTAGCTATGCTAACTCGCTAACCATTCAACCTCTACCTTGCAACTTGTTGTTGCTCTGCTTGGACCAGCAGGCCTTGTGTAGCATGCATCTCGTTGGTGGCAACAAGCTATAATGCGCCTGTTGCTGTTGTTATTGCCTTTATGTGGTGGCAATTTTCGACTTGGCAACTTTTGCTTAACTCATTGTTACTGTTGTTATTGTTGTTGCTGTTATTATTATTGCGGTTGCCGCTGCAGCCAATTTCAATTTAGCTTGCTGCAAGCGAGACATAAACGTCGTTGGCGTCTTGGGTGAAAATTTGTAAATTTGACTGGTATGTGTATGTGTGAGTGAGTGTGTGTGTGGCGCCAAGCGGAGGCGCCACTTGATGAGTGGAAAAATAAACCGAAATTTCAAAAAAAAAAGAACTTTGAAGTAAATTGAATGAGTTTTTGTTGGTCAAATTATGCCGAGTATGGTTTTGTTGTTGTAGTTGTTGTAAGCATAAAGTGAATGTCTTCATTGCTCAGTTACGGCTGGTAAAATTTTGTGCATTTTTCACCGCAGTTAGCTGGCATATTTTGTGGTTGAGGTTATCTGTGTAATTACTTTGCTATTTTCGAAATTTTTCAGTTGTTTAATTAAATTTGAAAATTTCTCTTTCTTGCAGGCAAATGTTTCCTCAAATGAAATTTCGCGTTTCGGGTCTGGACGCCAAGGCGAAATATATTTTGCTCTTGGACATCGTAGCGGCGGACGATTACCGTTACAAGTTTCACAACAGGTGGGTGTTAATAAAATGACATATTTATATATAAAAATTTATATAATTATAAAAATTTAAAAAAAAATAATCAAAGTCAAGAAAAAATTAATAAAAAATTAACAAAAAATTAAAATTAATTAAAAAAATATATTACAAATTAAAGAAAAGATTAATAAAAATTAAAAAAAGAATTAATAAAAATTAAAATAAATTAATTAAAATTTAAAACTACAAAGCTCTAAAAAAAATTAATAAAAAGGCAAAAATTAGTATAATTAAAAAATTTAAAAAAATTAATAAAATTAATAAAAGACTACTAAAAATTTAAAGACTAAAAAAAATAATAAAAATACAAAAATTAGTTTAATTAAAAAAATTCCAAAAAATTAATTAAAAAAATTAAGAAAAAATATTACAAATTAATAAAAATTAACAAAAACTTAATGTCAAGTAAAAAAAATTAAAATAAAATATTTTAAAAATTTAAGAAAAAATTAATAAAAATTAAGAAAAAAAATAATAAGAATTAAAAGAAACTAATAGGAATTTAGTAAAAAATTAAAAGAAAATTTAGAAAAAATTACTAAACAGGTTCAAATTTTAGACGACTAATCTAAAGATAAGATTTTTGTACACCCCCCAATTTTCATGATAATTTTTGTTCCTTTTTCTGCATTTTTTATTTAAGATTTAAAATAAAACACGCTTTTCCTTTCCAGCCGCTGGATGATCGCCGGCAAAGCGGATCCGGAAATGCCAAAACGCATGTACATCCACCCCGATTCGCCGACCACCGGCGAACAGTGGATGCAGAAGGTCGTCTCATTTCACAAATTAAAATTGACCAACAATATTAGTGATAAACATGGATTTGTAAGTACTGTACGTCTTCTCTGTTTACCGAAAATTTCATGACAAAAAAACAAAAACAACATTATGTTATCATAAAATGTCCCAAAGTCGCGTTATTTTCGATGTTGAAAACAGAAAATGGCCGCCATACTGCTGCTGGCAAGCGCAAAAACAAGTTTGGTTAAAAAATAAAAAATTCTCTCAATCACAAATTTGCTGCATTAAATACAAATACAAACAAAAATGAAAGGCAATTAATAGAAATTAAGTTTTGACACATTTTGTATGAATAATGAGTGCTGAATCTAATTAATGGCATATAAAGTGTCATTATGTCGTGTATATGTTAATGGCGGAGAACAAGATTGCGAAGATAAAAAAAAAAGCAGAAAATAAAAGTTAAAAAAGAAATAAAAATTAAAAAAATTAATTAAAACTAATTTTGAAATCTTAAAAACATTGGAATTGAAAAAAATTTGTAAATATAGTAAATCTAATAAAGAAACTTTTCTTATTAGAAAATTCAAAAAATTTCAAAATTCAAAATTTTGATATTAAAAAAATTCTAAAACTACAAAAAAATGTTTTCAAAAATTAAAAAAAAAACGAAAAAAACGAAATATAACTTTCAATACTTGCAAAACAAATTTCAGAATTTCAAAATTTTGAATTAAAAAAATTCTAAAATTACAAAAAAACTGTTTTCAAAAATTAGAAAAAAAAACGAAATATAACTTTCAATACCTACAAAAAATTTCAGAATTTCAAATTTAAGACAAAAACATTAAACTTTCTAAAAAAACATCAAAAATTTAATAAGTAACTTTCAAGAAGTTAAGAACTTTAAACTAACATATTTTAAATAAAGTGCAAAAATTTGAAAAATAATTTTTAGAAATTTGTTTAAAGCCATAAAACAATTTAATCTTAAGACTTAAAAAAAAATTTAAAATATCAAACTTTTCAAAAATTTCAAATTTTCCAAAACAAATTAAGAATTTAGTAAATAATTTTCAACAATTAAAATATTTAAAATAAGTACCCAAAATTAAAATAAATAATAATTTTCAAAATTTTTAGAATTATTTTCATTTAAAAAATTGGTTTTTCAATACTATAAAAGAGCTCCAAAAAATTTACACAAAAAACATTTTTGGATTTTTAATGTTTCAACAACTTAACATTTTGAAAATAATTTTCCACAATTAAAATATTTAAAATAGAAAAATAAAAATTTAAAATATTAGTTTTAAAAATTGTATGATTAATTTTTTCAAAATTCAAAAATGGGTTTTCAAAACTATAAAAAATGCTCAAAAACTGCAAATTTTTTTCTCTTTAAATTTGCAAAAAAGATTTCAGAATTTTAAATGTTTCAAAAATTTAAAATGTTCTAAAATATACAAAAACAATTCAAATTCATTGAATAAATTTTATCAAGTTTAAAAATGTAAAATAATAAATGATAAATAAATAGCCAAACTTAAATTAAATAATAATAACTTACCAAATTTTTTTTTTCAAAATTAAGAAAATGGTTTTTCAAAACTGTAAAAATGATCGAGAAATAGCAAAAAATTTTCGCTTTAAATGTGAAAAAGAGATTTGAGAATTTTAAGTTTCAAAAACTTAAATTTTTTTTCAAAATACCAAAAATTCAATAAATAATTTTCAAAATTAAGCAAAAAAATATTTTAAGATTTTTCAAAACAAACGACAAACTTTAAAAATATTTTTCAAAAAAACAAATACTTAAAACTTTTAAAAAGTAGTTTTTAAAAAATTTTAAAAATAGTTTTTAAAAATTTTTTACATTAGTTTTCAATAATTTTTAAAAATAGTTTTCAAAAGTGCAGAAAATAGTTTTTAATAATTAAAAAAGATTAAAAAAAAATTCCAACAAATTTTTGTTATGTAAGGCGTAGATTTCAAATTGAGAGAATTTTTTATTGGCTCATTAAAACATCTCTGCATTAGCAATTAATTTTCACATACCCACACATACCTATAAAAACATACCTGTAAAACAAATTGCAAGTGTCTGTAGCTATTTTGTATTATACATTTTTTTAACAAAATTACAAATTTACAAGCCTCATATCAATACTTTTTGAATACTTTTTTCAATCAATTTAAAAACCTCATATCAATATTTTTTTATTACGCTCTCAACTGGCAAACGCCATTTCTGCACGAAGCGCTGCCGCTCATCAATCGCCGCCTTTGAACGGCGCCATTTTTGTCGGCAACTTCAAACGTTTGCGCGCCAACAAAGCGTCGCTTATGCTCTTACGCTTTTGCGATACCTTATTGTTGTTGTACAGACAGCTTATTTATTGGCGAGTGCTTAAAATGTCTACAACAACAACAATAAGGAGTTATGCAAACAAAAAGTAGCAATTGTGTTGCTGAAAACACAAAACTAAAAAAATTGATTAACAAAAAAACCGTTTGTCTACTATTGCACCGCCACTGGCCAGCCAAGCTTGCCACACAACTTGCCGCATGCGGTTTTAGTGTTTTTAATAGCGACGGCAGCCATTCATTTGGTGATAACTGTCGTTACATGTCGATTGTTGATATTTATGCTGTTGTTGTTAACGAATGTTGGACGCGAACTGGACGCGAAGTTGCTTAGACGGTAGTGGATGTAAAGCGCCCTTGCGGCCTGCAATTGTTTTTAGTTTTTTTTCTTTTAGAACAAATAGTTATGTTTTAGGAATTATGTTTTAATTATACTTTTGCTTGGAAAACTAGTTTTTCTGAACTTTTGGGATGATTTTCCTTTCTCAACAGTCCCTTTGAGTCGTTCTCAAGGCCGCTTTATTTCTTTTTTCGTTTCATAGAGGTCTCAGAAAACGGAAAATCCAACATCTAGTCAGCGAAGCTTCCACTATATCGTCTGCACTTTCCGCTTTAAGCTTTTTGGAGCTTTAAAGTTCAATATGCAGCTTTTCAATAATACTTAATTTTAAAAATTTTATAACTTGGACAAACCTTTCGCAGGCAATTTTGTCGAGTTTCTTAGAGCTTTTCATATAAATGAGTGCAGTGCAGTTCATCTCAAGCCCACAGCGCTTATTAAAATATATTTAATATTTAAAATATAATTGAGAGAGCTTAAAGCTTCTGAACTAACCTAGTTTCCGGAATTATTTCATTCAAAAGCAGCGAATTTCAATCAAAAATTTCATACTCGACAAAATTGTCGAATTAAATTGTATGGGGTAACATATAAGATGGTTTTGAGAGCTTAAAGCTTCGAAACTAATCAGCTTCTGTAATTACTACATTAAAAAGTTTCGTACTTAACTAAATTATTAATCTAAATAGTACGGTTGAACATAAGAAATGGCTTTAAAACAACAAAAGCTAAGAAAATGGGAGCTTTTACAAAGCCCCAACCGAAAACTATTTCTATATCTATTAAATATGAACTTCATAATATATAGCTCTTAATTTTCGCGAATCTAATTTAGTAAAGCTTTATAAAACTCCAGAGCTTTTCATAAAAATTCTTATTTTTAGCCAAGATTCCGAGAAAAAAGAAACTGCGCAGTTATCTTTCAAGCTCCATCTTTCAATTAAGCGTCGCGAAAGCTTCTTTTTTAACTTCAATTTCAGTCATCCCTAAAGCTTTTATGGAAATGTAACTTTAAGCTATTTTTGCAAGAGATACCTTGACTTAGGTCAACCAAAGGATACCTTATCAAGGGATTTTTGTCGTCTTCGTAAGCAACAATCAATAAATACCATAAAGAGTACGGCTTTGAGAGCTCTTCCAGTCCACTTATTGTCATATTTCATAGCCTCTATATAAAAAAAAATCTCATTACGAGTATACTAAGCTTCTAGCTGACTCAACTCGCCTAGAATATGAAACGGAATCTCACACTGGTTTCGGAAGCTTTTAAAAGCTTTGTGATAGCTTTTTCGTAGTAGCGTTGGTAAGCTTTGAGCAATATGAGTAGATAGAAAAAAAGTGAAAGCTCAAAAGCTTAAAAGCTCGGACGAACTTCGGCAGCTTTCAAATAAAAAAGCTCTTAATACGGTATCAAAGCATTGCGGAATGATCAGTATTGGCAGCTGTAGAAAATGCATACCTACTAGACTCTAGCTCGGATGCCATAAATCAAAATTGTTCATTCCGCTTCAATGTTTATCACCTCTACTAGAGATTTGTGTACTCTGCTATACTAAAGCCTTCAAATTTATTGCTATAATAGTTTCAACGGTACATCCTACGCATTACAGCTAACTATCCTTCAATCAAACACATCATTACTTAAATAGTCACTACTCAGCCGGTTTAGCTCCACCAAGCGTCATCGCTCCTTCCACCACTTCACTTCAATCATTAATCTGACAAGCAGCGCCAGCCGCTCATCGTGCTATCGAACGCTTCATTTGATATCGTACGTCATTACTTCTAATGTAGCTTGTTAGTTTTCGAGTTGTAAAAACTTGTACTTCCTCATTGATGTTGCAGCAAGCATATTACTTATACTTTAATTAACTACGCGCGCTTACAAACTTCACAGCGAATGAGTGCTATATATAAGAAGATATTGATTATCAAAGTGGAGCGTCAATAAAATATCGAAATTATCGCATGCCGCACCATCCATAATGTGGCAAACGAACGATGTAATGCTGCAACGCATGGCTCTCGCCTTCGTTTGGCCGGACGCCTGAGTGGGCTGCGCGACAGTGGCGATTGGCGGTGGCGATGATCATAACGATTCATATTTGTCTGCACGCCACAACGCTTCGCTTCGGACCACCAACAAGTGGCGCGCTAGCGTACGCGCCTTCCAATGAAGCGCAAGCGAACGCGCGAGTCCGGCGCATTTTCTTTGTACTTGTTTTCCAATCAGTCTTTTGCCCAATTCCGCCTTGCGCTTTGAACTATGCCGACGATGCTGCAATAAAGTATGCATGCATGTGTGTGCGTGTGCCGATCTGGTTAGACCGGCTAGCGGTGGATTTGCGGATTTGCATGAGCTAGCGTACTGTACAAAGTGTGGGGCGCGCGGGCTGTTCGTTTGATCGACTATGACGTTGTTGCTGTTGTACGGATTAAATAGCACAATAAAATGAAAACTAAAATAGCAAACACAGGCGCAATACTGCCGTCGTTAGCGCTGTGTACAACAACAGCAAAGAATATTTATTGATGTGCGCCATCAGCAAAAGTTACTTGCCGTGGCGCGCTCTACAGGCACGTTGCAACGTTGTTGGTGTTGGCGTTGGCGACGGTGTTGGCGGCAATTTGCCAGTGTTGCTTTTGATCTTCGCGAATTCGCGTGTATGCGCGCAAGCGAAGACGCCACCACCCGTTGCTTTGCGCCTGTGGCGTGGTGGAAGACGCACAGGCGTACAAAGTGAGCCGCGCAAGAAGTTTTCAGAAATATGTGTACTGTGGTCCACCTACTAAGGCGTTTAGTTAATCATAAGCCAGAGCGCCACCGCAGTTTGGCTGACGCTCAGCGCTCACTATGCCAGACGCACGAACTTTGACACGTAATGCCGCGCTGCGCTGGACAACTAGATAGTGGTTATATAATTTTTCACGCGTTACAGGCGGAAAAACCGCCCACGGCGCGGCAGGCCGCATAGTCCTGTGTCGCGTCACAGCAAAAAGGGTTCGCGTCGCAATTTCAGTTTTTTGTTGTTAATGTGTCGCTTGGCGATACGCCCCGCGTCAGTTGTGGCGCTTCACACGTACGCCCGCGCGCGCACTATTAACAAAAAAAAAAAACAATATGGCACCAAAATGCTACTTTGCGACTATTATTAATAATTTTGTGTGCAGCGCGTGTGTTTGCGGTTTCCAGCGGCACGCCCGTCTCTTACATACATTTGTATGTACATATATTTGCACGCAGCGCTCCATATGTTTGCTTTCCCAGTTGCGACAGCACCTACGCCCACTAGCCCTCTAAACTGTACGCCCTTTCGCGTGCGCACCATGAAGTCAAAATGCGCGTTGAACTATATGCGTCGCGGCTGGTGGTGCCACCCCACCCCACAAATAACTAGAAAAAAAAGAAACCAAAAACCATTGAACCGTTGAACTGTTAAACTGGCCGACTGACTGCGTGTCAAAATATGCGACCAATGACAGCCGTAAAGCAGCTTGTGCCCGCCAAGACACGCAATATTGCACCGCCCAGCCGGCATATGGCTCGCTTGACCTACTAGACGTGTTATTGCTTTATTGTGCATACCACAATTGTCTACCCACAATTTGTGCTATAATTATATTTGATTATAACTTTCGATTTTTGGTCCGAATGCGACGTTTGTGTTGGCGCTTAGAATTTTAATTTTATAATTGCGTTGATTGTAGTGAAAATGTGTAGGAAGCATGGTTGTGGTTTGTAAATAGAGTCCTTATGTAATTCGAACTTTGAGGTTATGTCTTTTTTTTATTGGATGAGTGCAAAAGCCACTTATTACTGACTTTACTAGTCACAGCAGCGAAATAAATGTTTAAACAAATTTTTTAGCGAAAGGATACGAATGTCCTTTGAAAAAAATTTCTTTAATGCGTCTGAAAAATGCACAATATTTTGTTCTGGCGCTTTTTACATTGCATATAGAAATTTTTTTTCAAAGGACATGCGTATCCTTGTAAAAAAAGATTTAGTTTAAACATTTATTTCGCTGTTTTTGGGAATACAATGATTTTAAACACGTTTTAAGAAAAATTTCGTTAGAGGACATGCATATCCTTGCTAAGATCCTTGCACAAATTTTTTTTTTAACATTTAGTTCGCTGTTTTGTTGGAATACAATGACTTTAAACAAGTTTTGAGAAAAATTTCATGCAAGGACATGCATATCCTTGCTAAGATCCTTGCGCCAATACTTTTTTTTAACATTTAGTTCGCTGTTTTGGTGGAATAACATGATTTTAAGCAAGTTTTAAGGGCAATTTCGTGCAAGGACATTCTTGCTATGAAAAACGCGTGCGCTCACTAAAAAATTTAATTTTTAATTGTATTGCTTGATAGCAGCATTTTGCTTACTTGAAATTAGCTTAATAAGCGTCCTAAAAACTATTTCACTCCACATTTTCAACAAAAATTTCATTAAGGCCTTAATTTAAGCAAATTAAGCTCCGATACACACATTTCTACAGCAGTAACAGCTGGTTTAAGCGCATAATCGCATGCCCACAGCACAATGGCTGGTGTGACTATACATTCATGCATAAAAAACGCAAAATCAAAGCCACAAAAGCTGCCGGCTGTCAAACTGCATGCGGAATCAAAAAGAATTTTTAATAAAACAGCGGTAAGCGCCAAAGCAAGGGACCTAAATACACACACACATACTATATGGAATACAGCAAAGCTGCTTGCTACATGCGCTTGAGTGTGTGTGCACGCTAAAAATAAACGCGCGCGTACAACAAAGGATAGGCCATCATTAAAAAATTACAAAGCAAGAATTAAGGAAATTAAATTAAAAAAACTAGCGACTGCGGTGCCGAGCCCGGTAACTCAAAAAAATATATACATATACATACATATGTATGCATGCATGTATTGTGTGTGTGCAACACCACAAGCCGATAATAATGGTTGTTTTGCGCGCGTCGAACGGCCATATTGATTTGCGCACCCCTATCTCTGTGGCTAGTGCCCACCGCTACACACACACACAGCAATACTAAGCATTGTTTGCGCCTATGTAGCGCAGCCATCATGCTGCTTGCAACAGCTGGCGTTGGGGTTGAGAATTTTCCATGCATGTTGCATGCAACACCGCAAGCTTTTTTCTTTACTACTGTTGGTGGTATGATTTATGCAAATGTGTGATTGCTTGTTTGAAGCACACACTTCAACACTTCGTCGACGGCGCGCCGCTGCCGTTGAGGTGTGACGTACAACATATTGCGTCAAGTGTTAAAATTATTCACTCTTGTATGCATTCGTACAATGCGCTCGCAAGTGGTGGCTTCTTTTCTCACCTCATGGAGGGGAGTGGGAAAAAAAATTGAAGAAGAAACTTTGCTGGGAAAGATTTGCAGCGAGTTGTTGAAGAAGTTTGCTTGCCAGCCACAAAACCAACAAGTCTAGGGTGCTTTTGAGAAAAGTTTGTAGATTTGCAATGAGTCAAGGGTTAATAAACTTGATTTAAAAAAATTTTGTACGGATTTTTGAAGCAGAATTTTTTTATTTGTTTTGTGTTCATTCAAAACTATGCAAATTTCAGTTAGAATTGTGTCTTATAACGTACACTTAATTTTAATAGCCTCTATAACTCAAGAAATTTCGTTTCACAATGCCTACAATAACTTTTTTAGCAAGGATTTGCATGTCCTTTTAAACAAATTAAGCACAAACTAGCCGAAAAACGTTTTAATCATCGTAAATACTTATATAAATGCAAAAACAAAAACTTTGATTCTAAGGATACGAATGTCCTTCGAAAAAAAATATTCGAAAACTGTGAAAAAGTGCTAAAACTTACATATATATAGCAATTTTATGTTAAATAGAAGATATTTTGTGAAAAGGATACAAAGGTCCTTAAAATTTTTCGACGTAGTTTATTAACACAGTTGATGATTATAAGCATTTAGTGATGTTTTGACAAAGAAAATAGTATTTTTCATAGAAAACATTCTATAAGGTCCTTAAAAAATAAACATATTCCTCAAACTGCCTTTATTACCAACAGCAGTGGCAAAGTATAAAAAACTAATTACTTTCAAATTAGTTTGCAGTTGAGATTTGTGGACATGCCTGCAACTCCCAGCGCTAATATCAATCAAAGCATATGTATGTGAGTGAGTTGCTTATACGATATAAAACACCCAACAACGTGACCGACAAACACTTTTGATTAAACACAAAAGCATTTAACCAAGTATTTCCAGTATGTTGCATCACCAATGGCGACCTTTGTGCCATGTTGCATGTGGTAAACATTGCATTTAATGTGGCTAGTGGCAAGTAAAAACTACTAGACGCACACACACATACTGCCATTTTTAATTCATGCTCACTTGGTCAAAGGCGCTGGATAACCGGTTCGAAGTGGGCGTTTACCAAACACATTTGGAGGGTATATGCAACACTTATGTTGTGTTTGGGTCGGCAATGCACTTAATTTTCTGCATTTTTGCGCAATTTTCAGACAATTCTACACTACAAGTGTGGGCATGTGTGAGTGCGACTCAATTGGAGAACTTCAAAGAAATTGGTTGATCTGGACACTTTCCATAGTTTCAAGTGCCCAGTAGGAATTTTTGTTAGAGCTTGGCAGCTGTAATAATAATTTCCTGTCAATATTATGATTTCTCTTTTCAGTTTTATGAAAAGAGGCTTGATTTTGTGACTACTGATAACTCATGATAACTGAAAGGCGTTCTATAAATATTATTAAAGTATCTTTTTTTATATGTTTATATACTTAAACTAACTACTGACACTATTGTCAATTTACTGTATACTTTTAATGACAACTATTTAAGTCTCTTATCTCATTATTTGTCATAGCTAACAGGTCGTAAAGAAAATTTTCACCACCAAGCACTAAGTGGTTATGTCACTTATATAACTAAAGGCCTATTTTTGTCACAGTTCAAAATCAAACAATTTTTGTTAGGTTTCATGACAGCTGACAGACTATTTAAGTCTCTTAACTCATTATTTGTGACAGCTGACAGGTTTTAAAGAATATTGACACTACCAAGCACTAAGTTGTCATATAGCTCTGATGCTTAAAGTCCGATTTTTGACACAGCTCAAAAGTCAAAAAATGTTTGTTAGGTTTCATGACAGCTGACAGAGTTTGTTTAACTTTTGACTGATTCTTTTTGACCACTATACGATTTTTAAGAGTAACGACTGTAGCTCATAAGGAGTTGTTATGCAATTTTCATATATGATGTCGTGTTTTCGTGCGAATTGAAAACAATTTTTGACAGTTTTAATGACAGCTGACAAAATTCACATCACAGATAGCCTTTTTCTGACAACTGACAGTGTCATATGATTTATAATAGTAGTAAGTTTTTATTCCAACAATGCTTAGTTAGTTTTTATAATCATTGATCGACTTTTGTGACAGCTGAGAACGTCGAATAATATTTGACAATTCTTCTTCGAAAATTCTCCATTTTAGTTCAGTACAACTTTTGTATCACTGATCAATATTTGAGCTAGCTGATTTATATTTATGACAGTTGATCGCTTTTTGTGACAAATGATAGCTGACTTGTGTCATTATTTGTCTGTTTTGCAGATTTAGCCTCACTAACAGTGTCAAAACAGAAATATTTGACTACTCTGTTCATGTAATATTCCCAACAGACGTTTATGTTCAATTTTCCTTCCCACTTTCTCCGCGCAGCTTGAGCGCTCAAATCAAATTAATTGCTGCCCAACGGAGATATACCCCAACCCGGAACACGGTGTTTTAATACGCCCGTGTAACTCAGCAGCCACTACGTTCATCCTTATCTTAACTAGTTTCTTCCTCAAGCTCGCTAACATCCACAATCGCCCACCTAACTACACCAATTCACATGCGTCTCAGTCGTTATCCTTGCGTGTGCATTCAAGTGCGTGCGTGCGTGTATCACTTAAATACATATGAAGATCTTCTGCACTACCTCGCACCACTTACATGTCCGACACACGCCTTACAGGCGCTCAAACACACACGCACGCACAAATTATATTAAGCCAGTATTTATAAGTAATATGCCTTTGTATGTCCTTTTTCCTTGCCCGATTCAGATTCACCTTTTCGTATACTCCTGCGGGATACTTGAAACAATTCAGATAGAAAATCAAAAGCATCTGGCCAATTTACGTTTTTGGTTCGTTTGGCAGTATCACATGCGTGCGCAATGCCAGGATATTAACAAAGTGAAAAATATGTGGGGTGACGCTGGCGTTGCTGGTTTTCTTTGTAACTGCGCATATTAGCACACATGAGTTTTTCTTCCTTTTGTCCGACGTTGTTTGTTAAAGGTGTTACACTTAAAAAAATTTTATTCCCCAGAAGTGAGAAATAAAATGCTTTAATGTGCAACTCCTTTCGAAAACTTCGTGGAACAACTGCTTTATAATACAATTTTAGTTCGATAATAGAGGAGGGAAAACATAAATTTTCACATGCAAGGATATGAATGTCTTTTGACTAAAAAAGTTGAAAATGACTTCAGAACGCCTTTTTATGCTTAATTGTTGGATTATAGAAAGAAATAAGCTATTTTTTATTTAGGACCATGCAAGGACACAAATATTCTTTGAGAAAAAAGTTCGCCAAATCGCTTCAAACTGTATTTTTATGACGAATTGTGTGATTCTACAAAGAAAAAAGCAATTTTTCATGTAGGACCATGCAAGGACACGAATATCCTTTGAGACAAAAATTCTCAAAATCGCTTTAAATTGTAATTTTATGACGAATTGTGTGGTTCTACAAAGAAAAAAGCAGTTCTTCATGTATGCAAGAACACGAATATCCTTTGAGGCAAAAATTCTCAAAATTTCTTCAAACCGTACTTTCAAGCTTAACTGTTGGATTATAGAAACAAATAAGCATTTTTTATTTAGGACCATGCAAGAACACGAATATCCTTTGAGAAAAAAATTCTCAAAATCACTTCAAAACGCATTCTTATGCTTAATTGTTTGATTCTGCAGCAAAATATGCAAAAAAATTTCGAAGGACATGCAGGTCCTGAAATTTTGTTTTCGCAAATACGCTTGAAAAATGCTTTGCAGATAAAAAAATATTACATATTTCTGAAAAATATGGAAAAAGAATGCAAGGATCCAATGCAGGACAATATTAGAATATGTGTTAATACCAAAATTTAATAATTTTTCTTGCTGTACATGCATTTTATTGTATATGTAAAAGATTTTTATTTTATATGTAAACCCTTTTTATATAATTTTATTTGTTCCTACCCGTGTGTCTTGCTATTTTCTTCCACTGATTACCTTGTTAGCTCACTATCTTACTCCTTCCATGTGCTCCGCCTCACATAAGCGCACAGAAATAGCTTGGGAGCCACTGAACTGTATACAGTTTGCTTCTAGCTTACTCTGTTTTTTGTTTTGTAAGATGCGCTGAAGTGTAAAGCAACAGAAGTTTCGCTCGAGAAATCCTTGAAGATTTTCTTAGTTCAAACTACTAACCTATTTAAAGAATTTATAATGATTGCTCAATATATTTGCGTATTTAAGGCAAACTTTTTCGTTCATAATTTGTCGTAAATATTTTTTCATAAATTTCGTGTTATTGTTGTTGGCCTTTCTTTCAAATATTTTCAAGCTAATTAGCCGCCCACTTAACACCTACACATAAGAACAATAAATATGGCTGCTGTTTTTCAAATTCTGGCATGCAAAAAAATTAATTGACTACCATTGAAAGGCTTGAAAACAAAGGCGTCTCAAATGGAATTGACTGCGAAGGGGTCTCATGCTTGGGGTAGGCACTCAAGAGAGTGCAGGCGAAAAATGCAATTTGAAGCACAAATGAGTGTGGGTGTGTGAGCATTTCTGTGTCACTTGAGGGCATTTTTCACACCACGCTTGACACTTCACAAATTGCGCAAACACCTACCACTAATGCTGGTGTGTGGAATTATATAGAAAATTTTAAAAATAACGCAGTCGCACACAATTAAAATGAAAAGCAGTAAACAAAAGAAGTGCGAAACACAAAAAAAAAAAGGGTTGGAGAGGGTGTTAGAAAGGCTAGGAAACAGGTAAAATGCATAATTCGTGCTAAAATGCAAAAAAACGTTGCATAGCCGCAGGCGCTGCTTGGTATTATATGCCTATAACTTGCCTAATTATTGGTATATTTTAATGAAATTTGATATACAGAAAGCTGAAAGCTTGAGGAAACGAATGATATAATAAAAAAGTAATGGTATATTGAAAAGAGTTTTGAAAAACTTTAAAAAATAAAAAAAAACATTATTTAAAGGAAGTTTAATATTAATATAGGCGTAGCTCAAAAACTACTTGAGTTAACTCAAAAAAAAATCAGAATAACATTTTGTGTAGCAACAGGGTCATACACGTTCAAAATTAGCAAGCCATGACAACAACTACAAATAGCTGCCATATAAATGCGTTTTCGAAAACTCACAAAATTGCAGTAATTAATTCAAGTACAACGTCAGACATGCAAAATGAAGTGTGAGAAATGTTGCAGTAGGCGTAAATGCGGGTCAGTTCAAAAAATTTTAAAATGGGCGTGACATTGCCTACATTTAGGCGCAATTTAGTAACTCACAAACCGTTTCGACGATCTTAACCAAATTCGGTACATAAAATTTTTGTGAGGTTTCTTTGGCGGAACTTATGCAACAATCCAAAAAAACATAAAAAAAAGAGGAAAAATAAAATATTTTTTTTAGAAAATACAACTTTCAGAAACTTCACTGCTAATTTTCAAAAACTAAAAACAAATTTAAAAATAGAAACAAAAGAATTATTTTCGTGTTTCAATTATATTTAAACATTTTAATTGTTGTTTTTCAAAAAACTTGGATTTTCTAAATTTTTTTTTCGAAAATTTAAATTTGTAAAAAAAAAATTTCAAAAATTGAAATTTCTAAAAAAATTTGCTTTACTGGTTTTACAAAAACATATTTTTAAATAGAAATTTTTTTTTTCAAATTTCAAATTTTTGAAAAAAATATTTTAGAATTTTCAATTTTCGAAAAACTTCAATTTTCTATTTTCTGCTGCAGTTTTTCAATAAAATCACTTGAATGATTTGTTTAAGATTTTTTTTTTCAAATTTTTTTTAATTCAATTTAAATTGTCTTTAATTTATTTGCGCCTTTCTGGCATTAAATTTACACAAATTTCTTTGTTTCCGTTTTCTTAGCTTTCAAAATTGCTTTTATGCCTGCAAATATTTTAAGAATTTCCACTCAAGGCGTCTCCAAAGAATTTAATTACGACATAGCATTGTTGTTGTAGCTTTGTATGCCAAAAACATCACAGAAAAAAATGGAAATAAAATTTTTGCATGACAAATTAAATGCGTCGAAATGCCATTACAAGTCGGTATGCGGCACATGGCGCAGTTATGCGAACAACTGCAAGGCAATGTGCTACATTTTCATGCAACCGAATGTTGGAGCATATTTATGAATTGCAAATTTGTTGCAAGCATAAGTGGCAAGATGGCAAAAATTGTGGAGAGAAAAAAATTCTTGAAGAAATATGCGAGTGTCAAAGTAGAACAACAACAAATAGCAAGTGCGCTGTGGCAAGTGGAAAAATATGTGTATATGTGCGTGTTTGTATGTATATGTGCGGCTAGCAAAAGTATATATGCAACCACAAGCAGTTCTACAAAGTTATAAATAAATAACTGCAGCATACTGAGGCGATCTCTATCTGCGGTAACAACTGTCGCTGTTCGCAGCAGCTTCCTGGCGCTTTATATGCTGTTGTATGTATCTATATATGTATACATGAGTGTGTGTAGTCCACTGTCAGGCGCACAAGCAGCCAAATGCTACCCTTTCGCTGTTGAACAGTTGTGGCAAGCACATAAAACAAACGCACGCACTAGACAACACGCAACCGCTAGCCGCGGCATAAAAACCGCAGCAGATGAGCATGAAGACACCAAAAAAAATTGATACCCAGCAATTTGCTGCGTATCCTGCTACCCTTTGCCTATGCTGCTGAGCATTAGTATAAATTCCTTGTATAATATTAAACTTATGTATATCTATAGCTTGCCGCATAAGTGCCTGCCCCCTTTTTATTGTATCCTTTTAACGAGATTTACGCAGAAGATATGCAAAAGGACCTTTGGGAATGGATATCGGTTACGATCAATTTTGAAGATAAACAAAAAGGAGTATCATGCATTGATGATGTGTGATGGTTTGATAGTGAGAATGTGAGTTAGAAGGAGTAATGGAAGAAGAGCGAAATAGGGAAAGTGAGAAAGAGAGGAAGAGGCGCAAGGCTATGGCGCTTAGCTGTCTAATATTGATTATTATAAAGTAGAAATGTTATGGAGAGGCATGGAAGAATGACAAATCGCAATCCCCAAGCAAATAATCAAAAAAAAAAAAATGTTTATATTTAAAAAAATATTTATATCTTTTTATTGAAATTTGATCGGAAAAACTTTTTTCTTAAAAAAATATTTAAAAATTAAAAAAAAATAAAAATACATAGTTGAAAAATATACACATGTACATATGTACATACATATATATTTATAAAAACCTTTTTTTGTTGAAATTTGATATAATGAGAATTTTTCTCTTTAAAAAATATTTCAAAGAATTTTTATGAAGGAAATGTATTAAAAAATGTTTAAAAATATAAATTAATTATTTTCGGAAAAAACGATATAGATTTTAAAAACATTTAATTAAAAAATATAAATTATTTATTTTTTTTTGAAAATATAATTAATTTTTAATGAATTAAAAAATTTAAAAAATTAATTAATTAAATTAAAAAAATTAAAATTAAAATTAAGTATTAAAAAACAATTATTTATATATTTTAAATTAAATTCATTTATATTTTTTTGAAAATAAATTAATTAAATTAATTAAATTAAAAAAAAAATTTTTAAAAAAACAAAAATATTTTTTCAAAAAAATAAAAAAAAATTATTTAGAAAGAAAAAACAAATATATTTTTAAAATTCAATTATTAACAATTTTTTTCAGAAAAAATTAATTAATTAAATTAAAAATTAAAATTAACAAATTAATTACTTAAAAAAATAAGTAATTTATATTTTAATTTAAATTATTTATAATTTTTTTGAAAATTAATTAAATTAAAAATTAAAAATTAAGTATTTTTAAGAAAAAACAAATTATTTATATTTTTAAATTAAATTATTAACAATTTTTTTTCAGAGAAAATTAATTAATTAAATTAAAAAATTAAAATTAAATAATTAATTACTTAAAAAAAATTAAGTAATTTATATTTTTAAATTAAATTATTTATAATATTTTTGAAAATTTTTAAATTAATTAAATTAAAAAATTTAAAATTAAGTATTTTTCAAAAACAAAACAAATTATTTACATTTTTAAACTAAATTATTTACAATTTTTTCAGAAAAAATTAATTACTGTTTTTAAATTTTGTTTAATATATGTATATACTATGTATGTATGTACATAAATAATTAATTTAAAAAAAAAAATATTTTTTTTTAATTAGTTTTAATTTTTTTAAATAAATTTTTCATTTTTTTTCTCAAAAAAATAAATTATTTAAATTTTTTCAGAAAAAAACGAAATTTTTTAGTTAGTTTAATTTTTGTTTACAAAAGTATAAACAATTTAAGTTTTGTTTTCTAAAAACAAATATGAAAAAATTATACAGTATTTTTCAAGTAATCAAATACATTAAAAACATTCTTCCACCCCAAACTCAAAATTACTGAAAAAAATCATTTTCTGTAACCAAGGAACATACAAAATTTGAAAGCTTATAAGGTTTTATTAAAATGACTATTCATGCCACAAACGCATTCAAAGCGGCCGTCGAAATGTGTAAGGTGCCAGCAAATTGCGCAAATCAAGTAGTTGGCACAAAATTAAATTTGCAGCCAAGTCACACCTAGTTTTTTTTGCTGGCTTGCTCATTTGCATGAAAATGCTCTTATAACGGTAAATATATGCAGCCGCCTGCTATTTGCCACTTTTCTATTTGTTTTTAGGCGACATATTGTTATTTGTTTGCTCGTATGATTTTTTTTAATTATAGGCGCCTGGGGGTATGCTACGCTGAATATGCTGGGGCCCTTTAGGTGTTGAATTAGAGCCTAATGAAATGTGTTTTGGTGTGTATTTTGCTTGAGTGGAGAAATACTTGTACGTAGTAAGTGTATTTTTGCGTTGGTAACGGTAGTTTTTGGTATTTGTGTGTTTTAGGGGTATTAAGGAAGTGCTGTAGGTGTGTGTTGCAAGTTACTGAAAACTGAAAGTGCGCATGTGTGTTTGTGTTTAATACACAAATAGTTTTGCAGGCACGAAAATATTTCCATGTTTTGCTTTGTGTAAAAATTTTGTGCGCTTTTTTGCAATTTTTTCAATATTTTTTTCTATTTTTTCGGTTTATTCCTTTTTTTACTTTTCTTTGTGCTTCCACAACAAGCGTGCATTTTTGTTGTTGCTGCTACACGCCAAGCTTGTACATAAAATTCTTTCACTGGAATTTTTCACCTTTCCTCGACTTTTATTACAACCTTCAACAATTTGCTGTCTGCCACTTGGCCTACACACCTTTTCGCTCGAATTTTTTTCGACTTTTTACAACCTTTTTACACGTCTGGCGCAGTAAAACTATTTGCTTGCGCGTTTGTTGTTGTTGTTTTTTTTATATTTTTTGTTACTTTTTTGCCAGCAGTGAAATATGGCCGCGTTAAAGCGGCCCGAAATTCCTGACATGACACCAGTCGCGCCAGCAGTATCAACAAAAGCAACAACAAAAATGAAAACTAACATTAACAACAACAACAACCCGAATTATATGTAGCAAGTGGCTCAAATCTAATTTACATAATGTTTTTAGCGCGTACATTTGACACTATCAGCGTTAGAAAAATGCGCGCAAGCGAGTGGCGTACCACTGCGGACTGCGGCTGGGGGTTGAGCGTCCGAAATGTGAACAAAAAACGAAAAGCGGTAGAAAATTTCATAGAAATTGTTAGTGACATTAGTGGTATTATAGCGCCGCGTCGGCCATTTGCGCGCCATTAAAACAAATGTAGTTGTGTGTTGTTGCTTTTTGTGGCAAGTTGACTGATACACCGTTATGTGTTTGTGCGGTATTATAGGGTGCCTTTTAATTTATGCGCTTTATTACACCCACGGCCAGCGGTAAGGCGCATATAGTTGGTTGGAGTTGGGTATATAGCGTTGCCATATGGAAAAAAAATTTTAAATTTGTATGCACACTTGTTTTACTAAAAATATTACAGATTTTAATTAAAAATTTGGTATTTTAAACAATTTTACTTAATTCTTGTAAAAAATTTAAAAAAAAACGTTACTCAATTTACAAAAAAAGTTAAAAACGAAACGACTTGTTAAATTTTACTTGATTTAAAAATTTTATTTTTTTCGAAAATTAAAAAAAAGTTTCCTAATTTTTGTAAAAAATTAAAACAAAAAATTTACGTATTAAAAAAAAAAAATAATAACGAAACTATTTGTTAAATTTCACTTAATTTTTTCAAAAAAATAAAAAAAGTTTATTAAATTTTTGTGAATTATTAAAAACATTTATTTCATTTTTGTAGAAAAAAGTTAAAAAAAAATTATAAACGAAACTATTTGTTTAATTTTATTTGATTTAAAAAAAAAATTACAAAAATTACTTAATTTTTGTGAATAATTAAAAAAATTTATTTAATTTCTGTAAAAAAAAAATTAAACAAAAAATTTACTTAATTAAAATAAATTGCAAACGAAACTATTTCTTAAATATGTTAATTTTTCATTTGTAATTTTTTGTTAATTTCGTTTAATTATCAAGCATCTTTAGTTAAAGGCCTTGTTATTTTAAAATTAAGTTTATATCCGTATTATATTTTCACGCTCACTTTTTTTTTTAAATATTTAAAAATATTTTTTTCTTTATCTGGCAACTCTGGGAGATTAAAATTATTTTTATAAATAAATTTATTTGTTATTTTTATGTTTAGCTGCCATTCATTTTGATTTTTTAATTTATTATTTTATACCAACTGGCAACTCTAACCCATTTAGAATATTTTTAAAAATACATTTTTAATTATTTCTTTTGTTTAATGTGTTTATCTATTATTCATTTTAATTTTTCAATAAATTAATATTTTGTACTATCTGGCAACTCCATTCTGCTATGTTTTTCACATTATTACAATGCATCTATTTCTAATTTTTTATTTTTTTTTTACTATATTTAAAATATTTTTTTATATTATTATTATTTTTTTCAATCATCTGGCACCCCCATTTATTTATTTCACCTTGTCACAATCTTTTAATATTTTATTTCGCCACCACACCGGCGCTTGTTAAAATGTCGTAAAAAACCTGAATATGCCTCATTAATTTTAAAAGGCGTTGATTATGTGTACACACGACGCGTACTTTCGGGTTCACCCACAACAAAAATAATAATAAAACGCGGGGGAAAAATAAATTAAATAAATGTACCATATTAGAGATTTAATGGGTAGGTAATGAAGAAAGCACTACCCAAAAGCAGTTCAGCTCACACCGAGGAAGGGTATGGGCCTATAAGCTTCTTGGTACCAGTTGCTGCTGACATACATAGGTTGAGAATTGAGGGTTAATATATGTATATGTATTAAAAAATAAATACAATATTCAAATAATATTTGAAAAAAAATGGTATTTTTTACTGAGCATTAGAATTTAGTATGCAAATGATGAGAATTGGAAATTTCAAATTTGCCTCAAATTATTTTTTAAATTAAAAAAAAATAATTAATTAATTTTGATTGATTTTTTAATTTTAAAATTAATCAAAATTAATTAATTAATAAAATTAATTCAAATTAAAAAATTTTAATTAATTTTGATTAAAATTAAAAAAATAATCAAAATTAATTAATTAATTAAAATTAATCAAAATTAGTTAAAATTAAAAAAATTAAATAATTAATTTGATTAATTTTAACTAATTAATTAAAATTAATTAATTTTTAATTAATTAATTTTTTTTTTTTAATTTTTTTAAATTAAAAGTTTAAAAAAGAAAATTGTTTACTTTTCTCCAAAATTTATATATTTTTTATATTTAAAAAAAATTCAAAAATCTATAATTAAAACAAACGTTTCAATAATCACATTTTTTTTATCGAAGTTTTGGTTGTCATAGCACATAATCGTAGGCACTTTCTAACTACCAGTAACAACCTTTCAAGGCACTCTATGATTTATTTACAACCGCGCGCGGCGTTCATGCCTTTGAAGCCGCTGGGGCACCGCAATTGCTTTGGGCGCACAAAGGACCCTGAGCGCAGCATGCGGTGCTAGTTTGCTGTCAACTGCCTACGAAATCCCCAGTTATTTACTAACTTTCTTTACTCCCGCCTAATCTCCGCTTCCTTTGTCTGCCCCTATGCGCTGCGCTATTCAACGAATTTGTCTACTTGCTGTCAGCAGACGCCTGCGCCGCATCGCTCCTACACACTCATTATCACCCGGCCACTGTTGAGCCGCCGCACAATGGCCAACCGCAAAACAGGCATTCTCATACAATTAGAATTTGTACAAAAAGCAGTACAACAACAACATAAACATATAAATAACAAATGTGTGTGTGTGCTGTTGCAACTACTTGCACATGCAACATTTGGGCCGGAGAGGCTACGCTTAATGAGTCGCTCATGCGACAGACAGTTGTGGCATTTTAGCCGCAGGAGGTGCCTCGATGCGCCAACAACAACAGTAACAGCAGCTGATGGTTTGTGCGGCAGCTCCTTGCCGCAACGCATACTTTCACTGCTAACTGCTTGTTGTTGCAACACAAAAGCAATTACTCTGCACGCAGCCAAATCATTTCAGTGCGGTTTTGTCTGTGGCGCCTGCACACACACATATACACACATCCAATGCATAAACATATCATTTTGTATGCCAAAAAGGTTTGCTAACAACAAAAAGTAGTTACTTTGTCGTTGTTGTTATTATTTTGCTGCATATTAAGACGTTTCAACGAGGCTCGACTTCAATCATTTCCAAAGCCTTGTTTTGACTTTGATCTTACTATTGCTGTTGTTGTTGTTTTCATGTGTCTCAGTGCACGTTGGTGTCTCTTTGGCTAATTGAGTTGTACTACAAGTCCATATCACGGTAATGGATGTGGCAATTAAGTTGGGGCATGCAGTTAGTGACTCGGGCAGTTCGGCCAGAAGTGGTGTTTGAAGTGTTTATTGGCCAACATGTGGCACTTGGGTCCTCGTGTTTAAGAGAAAATATTTTATATAATGATTTATTTATTCATAAATTAATTCAATTATATTTAAAAAATTTCAAAATTTTAATTTTTGAAAATAATTTTCAGGAAAAAAAATATTCCAAGAACTTATTTAAAAACTTAAAAAAATTTGAAAAATTTCAAAATTTTAATTTTTGAAAATAGTTTTCAGAAAAAAAAATATTCCAAGAATACCCAAAACTTACTTAAACACATAAAAAAATTTGAAAAAATTCATTTGATAAAAATATTTTTGAAAAAAAAAATTTGACAAATATATTTCCAAATGGGTATTCTGGACATTTTTTTAATTCAAAAATAGCTTTCTTCAATATTTTCACATGAAAAAAATTTAAATTTTTAAAAAAATTTTCTACATTTTTTGAATTTTTTAAAAAAAATTTCTACATTTTTTAAATTTTTTTTAATTAGCCGAAGAAAAATATTGAAGAAAGCAATTTTTGAATAAAAAAAATGTCCTATACCCATTTGGAAAACTTTTTTCAAAAATTGAAATTTTTATTTTTTAATACAAAAATACCAAAAACTGATTTAAAACTTAAAAAAAATACTTTAAAAAAGATTTTTGGAAAAAAAAATAAAAATTTTGAAAATAATTGTTCAAAATTTATAAAAATACTTAAATACTCTACACGTTCGACAGACATACATACATAGTCACATACATACTAACATACATTAATTGTATATATTTACATGGAATTAAATGGCCCAACAATAGAAATTAATGTCAACTATGGCAACCCCCTGCTGCTTCGGACTGTCAGCCTTTAACTGGCAAAAAAGAGTAAGCCGAAATTCTTTTTGGGGGAAACCTTAAAGGAAAGCAACAACAACGAGCCCGAATTTGGGGCGAATTGCGTCTTAAAGTGAGCAACAAAGCGCAAGACAAAAAGGTAGCGAGCATTGAATATTTGAAGTAAAGAGTAGACTAAGTAGATTTACTTGCTTTTTGAGGGCGTAGCTCAAAGGCGGACCGCCACAATGAGATTTGTGTAGGAAAAAGGCACTGAGAAGTGATAATTTCTTTGAAAATTGAAATGTGGAAAGTAAGACTTAGTTTAGGGATTGTAAGTAGTAGGCAACATGACAAATTTTTGAAGTACGGTGGAAATTAAATTTTCCATAGAAGTTGTAGGAAAACAAATTATCTGATAAAGAGGCGCTTGGGACGTTAGGTGGAGTCGAATACGAAGTAAAAATTTTCTCATATTCAAAGAGAAGAGAAAAAGATGGTTGAAAAATTTTGTAAAGTATTTAAAAAATACTTTAGAATTAAAAAACTCAAAATGAAAAACCCAATATTCAGAATTGAAAAAAATTATTTTCAAGAAAATATTGCAACGCCACACATAATATATTTGAAAAATTTTTTAAAATATTTAAATAATTTTTTAGAAATCATTTTCGAATTTTTTTAGAAATCATTTTCGAAAAAATAGTTAAAAATTTCAAAAACTACTTATAAAATTAAAAAAAAATTAATTATGAAATTTTTTTAATTAAATTATATGAAAAATATAAAAAACCTTCAGTACTAAACTTTAACAAAAAATTTTCTCTTTTAACTTAATTATGAAATTTTCGAATTAAAAACGATTAACTGCAAATTAAATTCTTAAAAAAATATATATTATATAAATTCATAAAAATAATTGTATAAAAGTACTTAAAATTAAAAAAAAAAAAATAATTATGAAATTTTCTAATAATTTTTTTTAATTAAATTAATGAAAAAAATTTTAAGAAATTTATTAAATTTTAATAAAACAGTTTTAAAATTAAAAAAACTAATTTAATTATTAAATTTTCTAATGGAAAAATTAAAAAAAAATTAATTAAAAAATTCCACAATTAAAATTTATTTTTTTAACTTTTTTAAATTTTGAATTCATGATTTTATATATTTTTTTTATGTTTTAATTAAGTGAATAAAATTTTAAAAAGTGTAAATCGTACTTACATACTTATTAACTCAGCTGAAAAAAAAAAATAAAAACAAATAGTATTAGTATAAAACATGATACATAAATATTTCAAATTAATTCTACAAAAACAAAACTTTATAAAATTTTAACAATTTTTTTCTTAATATATAAAAACATTAAAAGAAATACTATATACGTAAGTACATAAATAAAAATTTTTGAAAAATATAATAAGTACAAAAAGTGTATATTTTTGTAATTTTATGAATTTTTTAATATTACTTTTTATAAAAAAAACACTTTTTTAATTTTTGCAAATTACTTCCCTTTACTAAAAATTAGTAAAAATTTCCCAAACAGCAGCTTTGCTGCGACCTTAGATCAACTCATTTTCTTTTTCCTTCCTCATCATCCTTTTACAACCGCACGCCCTCAATTTTTATCAATTACCCCGCGCTAACGCCATTTGAAGCCTTTCTTTATGCCCGAAAAGCCTTTGTAGATTTTATGAAAAAGATTTCCCCAACAACACACTTAACTGTGCGGTTGCGCAGTTACCACAAACAAAGAGAAGATGAAATGCCAACAACAAAAAATTGAAGAAATCTGTCTTTAAAGAAAACCCGCCCGAAAAAGGCACACTCAGCGGTGGCAAATGACAATTGTCAATTGACAATTGACAGACGCCTGAGTGCGCGCTCACAAAGGTGAGTGCTAGGAACGTTTTGTCGGCGGCACAGAGGCAATGACACTCGAGCAGTACACGTGTACTGACAAAGCTGGTAACTGATATGGCTGCAGATAGCAGCCTCAAGCAGCTGGAAGTGGATTATAGATGGTTGGGAAGATGATAGAAGAAGTTGCGAAAAAATAGAGAAAAAAGTTGAAAAAAAATTAGAAAAAATGGAAAATATATTAGAAAAAAAACTAAATAATTTCGAAAACAAGAATTCAAAAAAAATTACAATAAGTAAATATTAAAAAATGAAGGACAATAGAAAATTGCTGCCAAACACTTTTGTGATAATGCTCAGCTGGTCGCCTGTGTTAGCAAGCGCTGAAGCGTGTGCGCAGGTGTTGCGTGCGACTGCGTAGAAGAGTTAAATGAAAAGGAAATCTTTTTGGGGTATTAGGTGATTAAGGCTTTGCCGTTGTTTTGTGGGTTGCAAGCAGAATATTAGTCAGTGCAAAAGATTTTTTTTTAGTTTTCTAATATAGAAAATAAAAAAATCCAAAAAATTTTAAAAAATAAATAGAGATATTTGAAAAAAAGTGATGCAAATGCCTTCGCTTTATAAATATTTTTTTTTAATATTTATTTTTATATTGCTTAAAGTTTTTTGAAATATTTTTTTTTTGAAATTTCTTTGAATTTTAGTTTAAAAATATAAACGATTTTTTTTGGAAACAAATAAAAATATTTAAAAGATAAAAATATTTAAAATTTTATAATAATTAATGAAACATTTTTAAATAAAAAAAACCAAAATTAAAATCAGTAATTTAAAATTTTTTAAAAATAAATTACATTAATTACTTTTATTAAGACCAAAAATCATTAAAATTTTTTAAACAAAAAATGCCATATCTTGGCAATCTTTTTTTTTTGTTTTTTTAACATACATACATACATATGTTCGCATAAATTTTTTTGAAAAATTTGATTTCCCAAATAGAAAATTTTTCACATATGTATAGAAATATTAAAAAGAAATAAAAAATAATTGAAAATTTTTAATTTCATAAAACAATATTTCCACAAAAAAAAATATTTTATTTCTAAACATTAAATGTTTTAAATTAAAAAAAGTCTAAATTTTTAGTAAAAATTTTTGTAAAATAAAATGTTTTTTAATTAATTATTTTTAGTGGAAAAATTTTTTTCAATTTTTTTAAATATTTTTCTTTCAATTTTTTGCATTTTCTCAAACTAATTTCAATTTAATTTTAATTTAGTTTTTTTTAAATAAATTTCATTTTAATTAAAAAAAAAATTTTTAGGGGAAAATTGTTTGCATTTTTTTTTTATTTTTTCACTTTATACAACGTATTTAATTTAAATTTTCAAATAAACTTTTTTATTTAGTATTTTTTTGATGATTTTTAAGCATTAAATGTTTTAAATTAAAAAAGTTTAAATTTTTAGGCAAAATTTTTGCAAAATAAAATTCTAACTAAAAAAATTAAAAAAGGGTGCTTATGACAATTTTCCGATTGTTTAAACATATTAAGAATGTTTTTTAATTAATTTTTTTCCGGGAAAAATTTTTGACAATTTTTAAATTTTGTTTTTTATTTTTTGCATTTTCTCAAACTTATTTCAATTGAATTTTAATTTAGTTTTCTTTTCAATTTTTTCTAAAAAATTTTTTAGTGAAAAATTGTTTGCAATTTTTTTTATTTTTTCACTTTATAAAACGTATTTAATAGAAATTTTCAACAAAACTATTCTATTTAGTATTTCTTTGACTATTTTTTTTACTAATATAAATTAAAAAAATTAAATAAAAATTTTTTAGTTTTTTACATAAATTTTTTTTAAACTTTTTTTCCAATTTATCCAAATTTGGTTAAAGTTTTTTAAATATAAATATATATATTTTTTTGTAATATTTTGAGTCACAAAAATTCCTACTTATCAAGCAAGTGTCAGCCCGCTGACCGCAAATTAACGCTCGCAACAAATTTTTCGATAAAATTTCAAAAAAAAAAACTTCGAAAATCCGATTGTGGTTAGAAAAAATGTGTAAGCGGCAGCTAAAATGACATTCCGATATTACTTACATATTTCACTTGTGCATTAAATGTGCCTGCACATGTACACATGTATGCTTGTGTGTGCGGGCGAGTGTTTGGCAACTTTGTTGTTGTTTAACAAATATTTGCATAGCTTGTTTGCTTACAGTTGGGCGCTGCTTGTTGTACGCTGCGGTTGTGAAATTTAAGTAGCTTAATGGCGCTACAAAATCAGCGTGCCACAAAACAAAAACAAAACGGTCAACAAGGCAAAAATGAAAGCAAAATAATAGTATAGAAAACCGAGCAGGAAGAAGAAGATGAAGCGCAAATAAACAGTTGTGGCGGCGTGGAAATCAGTCAGTGCTGTCAGGGTATGAGTTGTATGATTTTTTTGGCTTTCAGCTTCTTGTGGCAGCAAGTTGAGTGCGTGTATTGAATGAAATGCATAAGTAAATATTTGTTGAGCTAGGCGGAGAAGCGAAGAAAAGTTGTTGAAACAGATAGAAAGATTTTTTTTTTGCTCAGATATCAGGTTTTTGTGACTTTACCAAGCGAATTAAACCAATTAATAGAATTTTTTGTGGAAAAAAACTAAACTTTAGTGACTGAAGGTTCGTTTCTTGCATTTATACTAAGAAATCGGAGGCATGACAGTTCGATAAATGGGGGTTTGGGTAAGTGTTTAAACTTATAACGGTCATTTCTGTGAAAAAATGTCGAAATTTATACCTCAAATTATATTAACATGCTTGCTTTGTTTCAATTTGTCGGAAAAGTGTTCAAATATTGACGTGACTGATCGATAACAGAGTTCTTAAAAAGACTGTGGCCTACTTTTTGCGTATAATTTACTTGAATTCGTGGTAGATAAAAAACAGTTTTCCAAAACAAGCATTTCTGAGAAATTTTTCAGTTGTTATTCACCGAAAAGGGCATTTATGGCAGTTCGATAAAATATGTTTATTGTTCGAAATAAAGTTTTCAAAAAAAAAAAAATAATAATTCTATATCAGCACACATTAAACTACACTTTTGGTCCAGTTTTCGATGTTTTTTTAAATATTGTAAATTTTACATATCGATAACAATTTCGATAATTCGATAACAAATCGATAATATGCATAAAACTTTGATTACTTAACCAGCAACATATTTTTACTGTATAAACACTGGCTCTACTTTAAAATACTGCCATAATTAATTATGACAATTCGATAACTACTATTATTTCGCTTTTTACGGTTATGCAACCGCTCTTTTTCAGTGAAATAGCAGTTAAATAAGTTCAATAAAACGTCTGCGCACATCTGTTGCTCAATATATGGTTGTTACTGCAAAAATCTGACGCCTGACAGTTCGATAACAATGTCTAACTATGTATGACACTTCGTTAGCGTAGTACTTTTGATGCATAAGCAGTTTAGCTATTTTGCATTAAATTTTCCTTATAATAGCCGTAAAATAGTTGTTACATAAGTGGTTTATCTTTTACCAATCGATAACAACAATTTCAATCGATATTTCGTTAACATTTTGGCTGTGATAAATCGATACAATTTATTGCGCCTTGCTAACATGGTTTACAAATTACTAGCGCTGTCTGTGTGCTTATTTTTGGTTATAAATTCATAAACGTATTTATGACAATTCGATAACACGCCTCCTGTTGTATATTGTAAGCGCAATCTGTTCATTTTTAAGAGCTTATACAAATTTATATAAATACTAACCACTTTCAGCATTTAGCGAGTATAGATTCGTCTTTTTAAAGCAAAAATTTGAAAACATTGTATCGATAAGAAACCGATGATGTACTAGAAAGCGATTATACAGAAAAATTTTAAAATTTTCAAATGAAGAACATGTTAGTTGACGTTTATATTACAAGATTGATTTGCCTTTTGTACATTTATAGCAGAGTTTTGCTCGTATTTTAATGCTGTTTTGAAAAGTGACACACATATGACAATTCGATAACTTATTTTTTGTACTTGTGAACTAATGTTTTACATTTTTAAGTGAAAAACTTGTTTTGTGTGTCGTTTATGTAGTATGGTTGACTTGTATTCTGTATACTTATAAACATTTATCACTTAAATTTCTTTGTTTTTTGGAGAAAAGACTCACATGACAATTCGATAACTTTTTTCTTTTGCAGTTATCAACTAAAGCTATACTAAATTTTGCTTGATCTGGCTTTTACTGACCTAAAAAGTTATTCGAAACTATTAGTGCACTATTTTTTGTAAAAACATGCAGGTGTCATGTATGACTATATGATGACAATACTATGACAAGCCATTTCTGACCACTTTTCTAAAATTTTTTGGGTATATTTTTGTTATTATGTCAGTCTTAAGGGAATCTGCGCCATTATATATAACTCCAAACCTTACAAGTGTCAAATCTGCGACCAAACTTTTTCCCTTTGTGCCTCGAAATCTGAGCTCTACACATATTTCGAGCCAACTGAGGTAAATTAAAATATTTGTATGAGCCAAACGAATGTCAACGACAACAACAAAGCGTCAAGCCGCAAGACAACACAACAAAAGGTTATATTTTGTCAGGCAACAACAACAAACTGGTGCTAAAACTAAAGGCCAGTAGCTGCTAAGACGACTAAATACGATTTTTTTTTAAATTTTCTTGCCAAGCCCAAACTAAGGTAGAGACCAGAAGTAAGTTCGCTTGTGAATGAATGTCATGAGTGCTGGGCGCGGTGAGAGCGGTCGAAAAATTAATATGCGGCAGTAAAACCAGTGGCAATGGCGGCTAATAATGAAGCGCGCACACATGCACACACACACACGTGTATGGCGAATAAACGTTAAATGACAAAAGTATAAAGGCAGCGAGAAGCTGTCGCTAAAGAAGCTGGAAACTGAAGGCAAAGCAACAACAATAAAAACAAAAACAAAAATAAAACAACAACACAAGTGAAGGAAGAACTTAACAAAGCATGTAAAAAGAATCAAAATTAAATACAAAAGGTACGGGTACTTGCTGATAAGGCAGCAACAACAACTGGCGAAAAAAATTTAAAACAACAACAATAACAACAAGAAGAAGTGGAAGCAAAATCAAAGTTAGCCACGAAAGTTGCTGAAACTTGCTGTTAAAACAACAACAAGTAAAAAAATAAATTTAAACTACAACAACAATAACAAAATTAGAACAACAACATTTGAAAAAAAAATCAAAGTTGCCAGCATAGTTGCTGCAACTTGCTGACAAAGCAACAGCAAACAAAAAACAACAATAAGTGAAAACAACAACAAATGAAAACAACAACAAAAGTTAAAACAACAACAAAAAGTAAAAACCATCACAAAAAACAACAAAAATCCTCACAGTCAACAACAAAAGCGCCATTAATGCGAACAAAGCAAACACCGCCGTCACTAAGGTTGACAAAACTGCAGAGCAAGCAAAGGCTACTTAAGTAGTTGTGTCGCTGGCTGTGGCAAGTGCAAATAAATGCTGATGGAAGCACCGAACAGGCGTGTTATGGCGGCGCCGGCGTCAGCGCGCCTATTAAAACAAAGAAATATTAACGAAAACAAAAGCAACAAAAATATGATATACATTTATACAAGTATGTGTGTGTGTGCGTGTGAAAGAGCGCGTTGCAAGTGTGCAAGTGATGCCACTATACATGTGTACGTACAAATGTATGAATGTGTCATAAGGCAGACAGGAAATTTGTATTTGCCAACTATTTGCCAAGCAGATAAAGTGATTTCCCCCAACAACAATAACAGCAACACAACAACACCAGTGTTTGTTGAGCAAAGTGGGCATTTTAGGTATGGGAAAAAACAACAAGTAGCTAGAAATGAAATTAAACACACATGCTGTACAACAAATACACGGCTAGCTAAGCATTAAGTGTGTAAATAAAAATTTTGAATTTGAATATGACTTTGGTGACTTTTGCTGGCTGCCGCGCACAGCCTCCGAGGCGCAAATATTTAAATTAAATTTTTTTTGAATTTTTTTGGACAAGCTGCTTATTTCTGGGTGCCAGTGTGTCGCGTAAAGCCTGGTAGCCGCCGTGAAGGTGTCTGGCTGTCACCTAAGCAGTTAAGTGGTGTATGAAATATAGAAAAAAGTATTAGAAAAAAATAAAAAAACGCAAATCAAGAAAAAGCGTTAACTTCAGTTGCAATGTAATTATTAATAACTTTTATAGATGCACATCTTTTACCATAAAAGAGTATAAAAAGAGCTTTCCATCGACTTGTGACGATCAGTTTGTATGGCAGCTATATGCTATAGTGGTCCGATCTGAACAATTTTTTCTGTGATTATATAATTGTCTTCGGGAATAATTTATGCCAAATTTCGTGAAGATATATTGAAAGATAAAAAAGTTTTTCATACAAAATTTTTGTACAGATCGGTCACTTTGTATGGCAGCTATATTCTATAGTGGTCTGATCTGAACAATTTCTTTGACGATTATATAATTGTCTTTGACAATAATTTATGCCAAATTTCGTGAAAATATATTGAAAGATAAAAAAGTTTTTCATACAAAAATTTTGTTCAGTTCGGTCACTTTGTATGGCAGCTATATGCTATAGTAGCCCGATTTACAAAATATATTCGGAAATTATAACGCTGACTTGGGCAATTATATATACCAAATTTCGCGCAGATAACTTTTAAAATAAACAAGTTTTCTTATAAGAAGTCGATTTTAATCGTTCAGTTTGTATGGCAGCTATATGCTATAGTGGTCCGATATCGATAATTCCAACAAATGAGCGTCTACTTGAGTAGCAAAGGAAGTTTGTAAAATTTCGGGCTGATATCTCAAACACTAAGGGTTTTGTTCAGGTACTATTAAAGATTATAAACTAAAAAAAATTAGTACAACAAAAATTATAACAACAACGTAAACTGCTTGAAAACGATTCTGAAATGGAATAAATTATTGTAGTTGTAAAACAAACTTTGATTATTTATTATGGCGCTACATAAAGTGAGCTTTTGTTTGAGCCCATTTAGGCCCTTTTCTTTGGTTGGTGCGCTGCTGCCGGCTGTCGCAACTATTTATTTGCTGTTTACGCAGCCGTAAGTCAAGTTATTTATATATATGTGCGTGTGTGTGTGTGTGGTAAGCCCTTGGCGCCAGTGTCACTTAGTTTTGTGGCTACCACATTACACAAATAAGCGTTGTAAATAAAAGTGAAAATATTTAATGAAGACAAATGTGTTTTCGGAGGCTGGGAGATAAGAACTGGAAATGTAATATATAAACACAAATAAATTATGTTAGCTGAAACCAAAAAATATATATATGTATATTGTATACACACACATACTTATATAAGAGCCCAGCGGTTTAGGTGGTAGATGCTGATGCAGTTGGATAAAAAACAATACAAAAAATATGTGCTATATTAAAAATTATAGATTTTTTCTGTAAAATTAAATTTCAAGAAATTAAGAACATTTAAGAATAAGAAAAAAACGATTATAAATTAAAAAGCTATAAAAAAATTAACAAATTAATATAAAACTAAATCAGAAAATTAAATAAAAAATATTAACAAAAAATTTAAAAATAACAAAAAATTATAAAAATTCAGTATTTAATTAAAAAAATAAAAAAAATAATTAATTTTTTTAATTAAAAATAATTATTATTTTTTATTTAATTAATAAAAATTATTATCTTTTAAATTAAATTAATTAAAAATAATTATTTGTAATTATTGAATATTAACATTTTTTTATTTTTTAATAAATTGAAAAATTAAAAAAAAATTAAATTAAAATTAATTTAATTAAAAAATTAATTTTTTTTTTGATATTTTTTATTTTTTGTTAATTTTTTTGCATATCTATTTATTTTTCATTTAATTTTCTAATATAATTTTATATCTGTATTTTAATTCTTTTATTGCTTTTTAATTAACAATAGTAAAAATATAATTTTTTTATTAATTTTATTTATTCATAAAAAGCTAATTTACTTTGAAAACAATTTTTGAATATTTATATAACTATTTTTTTAATATTTAACTATTTTTTTAATTTTTTTAATTTTTTTTATTTTTTAAATTTTAAATTTTTAAATTTTTTCTCTCATTTGTATTTGGCACCCACATCTTCAAACAAACATTTATATATATTTTTTAAATTTTTTTTGTTGTATTTTAAATCCACACTTGTACACATTCAGCGTAGAAATGCGATACTTTTGCCGAAAAAATTCTGCAGCTTAACCACAAGCTGCTCATATTATAATACTTTTTGGAATTATTTGGGCATATTTGAGGAGAAAGCAGAAAGTATAAGCATGTCGCTAACCGCAAACATGTGGCAAATAATATGTTTTGCTATTGTTGTTGCAAAGCGAATATTGAACTTCCGGCTGGCTGCAAATAAGAAAACGAAATAAAAAAATAATTCTTTTTTCGAAAAAAAATACCCAAAAAGTGACGCTACCATGCAAAAATCGATAGTAATAAACCACTAAGGCTTAAAAAGGAGGAATAATACAATTATTAAAAGTTCCTTTTTCGTTTATTTTTGAATGTTTTCAAATTTAATTTTTTAAAAATTCAAAAAAAATTTTAAACTTTTCCAAAAATTTTTGAACTTTCCAAATTTTGGAATAAAAAATACAATTATAGAAGGTTTTTTCGTTTATAACAATTTTAGAAAATTTTCAAATTTTTTAAAAATTAGTTTTGAAACTTTTCAAAACTTTTTTAACAAAATTTTTACTGTATTTGAAAGAGCTTTCGAACATGTACGAATTCTAACGTGAAAATATTTCTGCACACAACGCACCTTGGCGCACTTCAATTGCCCTAATCTCAATTCAATCGCCAAAAAGTTCACCAACCTTAGTGACTAAAATTAATCGAGTTTAATTAGTTTTAATTTGATTGCATATTTATCAGCTGAGCATTCGTCTGAATCGAAAGCGCGCGAGTCAAATAATGCCAGAGTGCCAAAAGACACGCAAGCCTGCCCCGCCGCAACAAGCACACGACCCACTAATAAAGCATAATATTAGCGCGAAAGTAATTGGGAGCAACAACAACAGCGTGAGCAACAACAACAACATGTACACAAACATTTCAAGTTAATTAATTGAAAATATTCGTCAAAAAAGGCGAAAACGCGCCGAGCTGAGGGAAAAGCCAGCGCGCATAGCATACATTTAGGCGTCCAATGGCGTTTTCGGTGTCAAGTAGTGGAAAATTAATTGCTTTCAAAGCTATACAAGACAGCACTATATGATAAGCGCTAAATAGACTGCTAGTTGGGCTGTCACAGCACCGTTATGCCGCATTTTTCGCGCACGTAACGCAATTTATGCAACGCAAAGCGCGCGTTGACATTTTTATTGACTGACAAATGTCATTTACGCGCAATAATCCACTTGCATATGTGGGGCACATAATTTTGGTGCGCGCAAATGGCATGTGTACAGTAACAAATATGAGTTTTATGTGGAAAGCACTGTACATAGCAAGGTTATTTCATGCGTGTGTGTTTGTTATTATTTGTTGTTGTTGTTGTTTTCGCAGAATATCTTTTTGACATGCGAAATTGATGTCAGCGCTCATTAGCCTACTTACACATTAGGTGACAATTGCGTGGAGTGCGCGGTGCGTGAAAAATCAAAGCATACCTCAAGGGGCAGTTAGCTTTAGGGGCCTATAAGTCAGGCAATTGTGCGCAGATTTTGGCAATAAATGTGTTGTTGGAAAGCTAGAGAATCGGGGGTTGTGAAAATAGCACAAATTTATACACCTGTCATAATAGAAATTTGATAAAAATACAAAAATTGAAAATGTTTGTTTTCAGCAAGTTTTGAAATGGATTTCGAGCTACAAAAAATAAATAATATGCATATTATAAACATTTTTTTGTAAAAAATGGTTAAAATTTGAATAAAAAGATACTTAGCGTAAATTTTTGAAAACTTTCAATTTTATTTTTCAAGTTATCGAAATTTTTCAAATAATTTTGAAAACTTTCCCCATTTACTGTATATAAATGTGCAACACAGTTAACAGTTGGCAGCATCCTTCACAGATTTTTAACATTTTTGTTGTCAAGAGTTTTTCTAACCTCACTAAATTAGCTCTCTTTCTATATAATGCAATAGTTTACATGTGCATCGCACGTCTGACATGATTTTGGCGTGTCAATTTTCACTTCAGGTGTAATAAAATACATTAAGCAACAACAACTGCTGTGCATTGCAGTAAAAAAGACAAAAATGCACAAATGTGTAAAATGCTAGATAACTAGACATGTCGTGACACGCGTTAGAGGGCTGTCAGGCGTGTGAGTGCAACAGAGCGCGACAAAATGCAATAAAAGGCAAAAAAATATTAGAAAAAATTACAAAAATTAAAAAAAAAATTTAAAATTAAGTTAGAAATAAAAAAATTAAAAATTGTATAATTCTCGAAATTTTTTAATTTTTTCTTTAATTTACCTATTAATTTGTTTAAATTTTTTCCATATGCAATATTTTTTATGCAGACGAATCTGATGAAACTTATTCCGAATAATTTAATTAAATTATTTTTATAAAAGATTTTATTAAAAAAAACAAAAGTCCCAAAATCCACATATTTTTTTCAAAAAAATTTGAAAACAAAAAATTTCGGAAGTCACATAATAGTTCCTTCTCCAAAATATTTTTTTTCGAAAAAAAAATCAATAGTTTTTAGAAAATTTTAATTTTTAAAATTTATTTTTTTAGACTTTTTTCTATATTTTTTAGAAATATTTTGAAAATTAAAATTTTCTTAAAAAATATTCAAAAAAAATTTTAAAAATATTTTCAAAACTGAAATTTTCTAAAAACATTCCGACTTGTTTTTGTTTAATATTTTTTCCTCAATCTCATTTCATAGCACGAAACTGTATAAGCGCATTCAAGCCAAAGTCTCATTTTTTGTAATTAAAACATGCAATATTAACGTTATCTACCTTTTGGTGTCACAAACATGCGCAATGACAACAACAAAAACACTTGCATATCAAAAGAAACTTCACAAAAAAATATCTAAAAAGTGATATTTTGCGCGTTAAAATATTTTCGTGTTGTATTTCTGTAAATGGCAGATAATGTTGCATGTGTGGCATGTGCAACTAGCCATCGCAGCGTCAGCAAGAGATCTAAATTTTAGCACATGGACACACACTCATACAAATACAATTGCGCGCTGAAGCATAACGGTGTTCGCATGAGCTTTTCCCCAAATAAGGCATGACACACAGCTACAACAAAAATTTGTGCATGCAACAACAAAAAAATAAAATAATAACAACTGCAACAATGATTTTAGCGCGAGCGCGCCAAACGGAGCGACAACGAAAAACACTTTACTTAATCACCTCGCTAATTAACGCAAATAACCGTGAGCGACAACAACAAAATGGCGTTAATACAGCCAAACAGCAACAACTCCATATAACATATTGTGTATAAAAGCAGCAATTTCAACAAAAACAATAACATTGAAGTTGGAAAATCACAGCGATATGATAATCGCACACAATCAAAAATATCAACGAAAAAAATATAATAACTGTAAATTTTAAAAGCTCGTGTGTTCAGTTGATATTTGCAGTGAAAAAGGCAACCATTAATATAACAGCATTTATAGAATAACAAAAGTGTAGCTGAAATAACAACCGGCGGTGCATTTCGCAATATTGTAATAATAAATAAAAATTTAAGTACGCGGAATGAAAGCTTTCATTTGTCCACTGCAATAAAATAAAAATTAAGCGGAACTAACGTTAAGCATTGTGTGTTAATAAGTATCCGCAGGCGATTTTAGCACTTGAAGTATAAGTAACAATGATATTTGGAGCAAAATATGTGAAAAAGGCTTTGGAGCTTTCACCGAATTTTAGCGGGTGCTAAAAATAACTACTCTAATCAGTACTAACAAGCGATTTTGTCACCTGGAGTACACGTAACAATGATGTTTTAAGCAAAATGTGTGAAAAAGGCTTTAGAGCTTTGACCGATTTTCAGCGAATACTAAAATTAACTGCTATAAATAGTACTAGCAAGCAATTTTAGCATTAGACGTATACGTAACAATGATACTTTATGCAAAATATGTGAAAAAAGCTTTGAAGCTTTCATTAACTAATTATTGTAGAAACATAAATGCTATAAAACGCGAGGTAATGATAGTTTAGAGCAAATAGATATTTTTATACATATCTTTTCATATAAAGAGCTTTTGAGCTTTCATTAACTTGTCATTGCAGAGGCAACGAATTTTATAAAACGCTAAATAGCGAAAATTTTGAGAAGAGAAATGTATTTTATATTTTTATATTTAAGTCAAAATCTTCCGAAGCGCTTTTGAGCTTTCATCAATTTGCGATTTTAGAAGCAGCATGTTATAAAACGTTAGAAATTGAAAGTTTGTTGGACGAGACACACTTTTTATACATTTGTGTCCCGTAAAATTATATATTGAGCTTTTGAGCTTTCACCATTTTTGAAAAATAAAAAGAAAAAGTTATACAAATGATGCGAACATAAGTTCTTTGTAAAAATTTATATAAAACTATGAAAAATTCACTTATCCACTTAGCTTTCATTGTCTATGAAAGCTTTTAAAGTTCTACAATATCATGTAAATGAATAATATCATGCTTTGCAGCATCTATACGATACTATTTCTTTGCTATTGTCACTAGTATTTTAGTATGCTTTGTCTTCCACGCACCGCTTATTTTATTGATGACTCTCGATTTAATTAACTCATTTTCGTGCGTCGCTTAAATGCGGTTATCTGCCGCTTAAGTTGACATTAATCTCTTTTTTCTATGAGGCTAATGACTTATTTTCAAAATCTCAGACAAAAATCTAATAAAGTCGCCAGCATTTATTTGGACCTTTTACATTTTCTCTACCTTACAATTTTCGTCGCCGAAGTCACTTGTCACACGACTGCCTTTGTTTGTGCATAAAGGTCACCAGCGGATGCCTGTCAATGCATTAAGTAATAAATATTTAAATTTCCTGTGTCATTAACGTTGCATTCGACTGCCAGGCTTACAACAAAAAAACCACGTAGAAGTAAATAAAGTAGGAATTTCAATATACTAAAGATAATAAAACAGGTAGTTTACATACATTTTTCTTTGTTGTAACATTGGCTACCGTTGAGAAATGTTTGTTAATTTGGTTGCATTACTAAGCGGAGATTATAATTAGTTGAGCTGCAATGCCACCAGGTGTATGGCCAAACATTAAGATAGCTTGGGAATAGCAAACCAGAAGTGGAAATTCTAAAAGGGTAATACCGGGTGGTCCGCATTAGTGGCTGCTAATCATAAGTATAAAGTGAAAATCGAATTGAATGTGCAGCTGAAAGCCTGTTTTAAATGAACGCAGTCATGGTGGCCGCCAGAAAATATATGAAAAATAAAATTTCATTGGAAATAACGTCGAAGAAATTAAGATAAAATGAAAATTCATTATATAATATATGGAAAGCGCTAACTAACGGTACATTAAGCGCTTAAGAGTTTATCTACACAAAAATATTTAAAATGTTTATTGAAAAACATTTTATAACCTCTTTTTAGCAGCTTCTGTGCGCTAAAAATGAGTTTACTTTGTTCAAAGAGCTTAGAGCTTTTATAGACGATAGCATAATTTAGTTTATACATTAAGAAATGATTTCGAAAAATTTAATTTCAACAGTTTTTCCAACTTAAACTTCAAGAAATGTTATAAAGCAAATGAAAAAGTGCTTTCAATGAGCTTTCTGAGCTTTTAGATAAAAATTGTATATGTAAGCTTTAAAAAATGTTAGTATCATTTAACCTAAAGGCATGAAAACGTTCGCAATTATTATATTATCAGCAACTATAAGACTTATCGTACAATAATTACAAGATAAACATGCTTTAAATGCGCTTTCTTAGCTTTAGAGCGCAACTTATCAAACAATTGGAAGGTTTGTGCATGGTACTGCTTTCTGTTTTTCGCAAAGACATATTTGCTATGGTCACAATTTAGGCTTTGAGGCTCTAAATCTAATCTAATTAAGCTTTTTGAGCTTTCATGCTAACTTCGGGTGAAAGCTTTGATGTAATAATCCAATATTTAAACAGATCTGGAAGATCACTTCTGTAAATTCTATATTTGTAAAAGCTGCAAGTAATATATGCAGTCACAGCAACTAGTGATTTTGTCGAGCTTTCATAATATTGTAGAGCTTTTAATGATTTTTGTGATAAAAAATTATTGTCGATATTAGGTGATACTGGGGAGATATGTTTGAATATTTCGGTACTTAAATAATGATATTTAAACTTTTAAAAGCTTAAGGAGCTTTCACATTTAATTAGAGTACTAAAGCACTATACGTCATTATATTAAGCGTTTACGATTTTATCTCAAAGCTTTCATTGGTTTAGAGATGAAATGTAAAAGCTTCGAGGACATATTTTTACAAATAAAAAGAAATACTTCCTTAAAAGCTTTTATTCTTGAAAAAATATTATAAAATAACATTTTTTCCTTTGAAAGGTTCCAGAGAGCTATCTGAAAATCTAAATATACTAACTGGTCACTGTCTGGTGACGACACACACCAGCAGAATCAGGCTGATAGGTCGAGAAGACTGCATTAAATGTCTAGAACAAGACAGGAGGGAAACAATGAAGCATCTCTTGTGCACTTGTCGTGCATTGACAGTAAATGTCTAGAGCAAGACACTAGGGAAACAATGTAGCTTCGTGCATTGGCAAGACTACGCTGTAAGCATTTGGGGTAACCACGCTATGATACACTGAAGGAGATATCGATAGTGAGCCCACAGAGTCTAATGAAATGCGCGTCAAGCGCAGGCATATTTAAGGGTTACTACTTCACCTCTCATGGACCTAGTGACTGAAGTCCATCTGAAAGGACCAAAATTGGTCTATGCGTGACTCATTGGACTACCTAACCTATCTGAAAATCAAATTCTTTCAACAAAGATGTTTCAAATAATCTCTGTGCTGTCAGCAATTCATCTCCACACCACTTATCAAGTGATGTCTTGCAGACAGCCGTTTAAGCCGCTCTCAAAACGGCATTATCTGCTTGGATATATTACAAAACGTCAATTAGTTAAGGGCATACAAGATTATAAGGACTCAATGAGATTGAAACGCAGATAGGGATTATGATATGGGAAAAGGGATGACAGAGAAAGTATAAGAAAAGGAGATGTGAAAGGAAAAGCGGGCATTTTTTGATAAATGAAAAAAGGTAGCAGTGCGCTGGGGCACACAAAACGGTAGGACAAATTGCTAGCTGGCTACCACAAGAGTACTTTCAATTGTCTACAAAAGAAAAAGGAAAATATTAAATGATAAGTACTGAGCGTAATAAGGGAAAATGAGTGGAGAAAATAAGACGTTGCAGGAAAATTAGGGAGAAACATATTTACACGCATGAATGGCGCGTAGCACTATACCCAGCATTTGTGCGTGCCTGTGCGCGTTTGCTGGCTACCTGCGGCCGAGTGGCTAGTATCATCAGCATTAATGTTATTACTCGTACAGCTGTGCGCATTAGACTTTCCACAGGCGGCAGTGTAGGAAGAAGAATATTTTTTGTTCTTGTTTTTTCCTTACTCCGCTCATCCGCAACTATTTGTTTGCATTAACATGCGTCTCATTAATGATATTACTACCTTTGTTGGCGCGCTGCTGTTTGTTATTGTTGTTGTTGTTATATTTATTCATGCCTATATTTTCTGGTTAAAATGCGATTATGTGGCGATTACATGCTGTGGCAAATAAGCGCCACACACGCCACGCCGCCCGTGTACATACGTACATACGCGCTTATTTGCTTGCTGCCTGCCCGCGCTCGAAGTAGCAGTACACGACACAAAGCCACGCATTGTTTTTGTAATTTTGTATAATTTTTTGTATGCGCCTTTAAATGCAATGTCGTCAAGTCAAAATTACCAAAATATTAATGAATTATTTGGAAACAGTGCCGTTGTACATGCAGTGACGCGCGGTGTAGCGACCTTAGTGAAGCACGCTCGCGTCTCAGTGACGCCTCGAAGTGACGCGCGACGCTTGCAAGGGTATAAGTAAGCAACGCGCGACGTTTGTAAGCATATGTGTAAGCAACGCGCTGTATCTATTAAGCTTGTGCGGAGGTAAGCGCGAACGCGTCGCCTGTAGCATGCCGTTTAAGCTTGCGCGCTCGAGGCAACACGAACGCGCGCGCCGCGCTCTACTGCGTTATAAGCACGCGCAACTGCAAGTGTGTGTAATAATTTTTGGAAGCGCCATTTTGTTAGCTTAGCGAGTGCCGCGCGCTTGCGCTTTAAATATTTTTCAATTTCAGTGGCGCCACCAGCGTCCGAAATTGTCAAATAAATGCATACATTATGAGTCGCTGTCGCCGCGTGCGCTGCTGTTGCACATATTAAATTGTGTCGTACACAAAATATGAATATATAACTACAAATTGTTGTTGCTGTTTTTGGGCTGCCGCGCGCGTTACCAATTCATTGATTTCTTTATGCAGCAGTATGAAGCGCGCAACTTATTGTCTCACAGCACTTTCTTAGCCCGAAAAATTCTGAGATTTCGTTTCGTGAAAACTAATAAACCATAAATATTTATAATCTTTTTCCAATTACAACAATACATGCTGTAAATATGAGTGCTATTTGTTGTAAAATTATTGCCGTCGGCACTTGGCGCGCATATCGAATGCAATTTTTATGGCTTATTAAGTAATTGCGGCACGTCGCTTCCAATGAATTTTGTGCCACAAACACACACACCTCTAATGTATGCGCTTCTGCACCTCGGAGTGTGTGGTTAGTGTGAGTGGCTGGCCATACTGCTTAATGCAACTATGTAACTGTGCAATGTCTGCCACCTGTAGGCATGTTGCACGTACGGACACTTAACGATTATTACAAATTGGAAAGAAAATTGTGTAATGATATTGGCTGTGACATGAGCATAAGAAATGTGCAATTGAATATTAAGAAAAAGTGGTATTTCCCCATAATAAAATAAAATGAGCGATTAAAAAATGCGTGAAAAGTTTAGACTTCAGAGCTTTTTAAGAATTTATGTTAAAACATACATACAAGACCATACTAGCTGTGGCCACTGAGCATTGTAAGCATTTCAGTAATCATATAAAATGTGCCACGCAGCTTTCGTATGCCAAAGAGCTTTCAGTGAGCTTTCATGTAGCTTCAAATGAACTTTTACATAGTTTTCAAAGGGCTTTCAGCGAGCTTTCATACTTTTTCGAAACAGCTTTCACATAGTTTTCAAAGAGCTTTCATCTTACTTCAAAAGAGCTTTCACATTGTTTTCAAAAGGTATTCAGCGAGTTTTCATGTTGCTTCATCCTATTTTAAAAGAGCTTTCACATTGCTTTCAAAAGGCATTCAGCGAGTTTTCTTGCTACATCAAAAAAAAATTTCATATAGTTTTCAAAGGGCTTTCAGCGAGCTTTCATACTCTTTCGGAAGAGCTTTCATTAAATGTTCTCACATGCTGACATAAACTCAAAACTCAGATTTCAATAAAAACTATCGCTTAAAGTTTGAGACCAACAAAATTCGTGCAACATGTAAAAATAAAAGCTTTCTTAAGAGCTTTTAATAAGTTATACGTTAAAAGCTTTCATTCTATTTTACGTATGACTTTTATACAAACTAACTTTCATTTTTTCTTTAAAAAGTTGAACTTACTAAAAATTTAGCAAACGAGCTTTTTGAAGAGCTTTCATATAACTCAAAATTTATATTTCCACCATTTTTTGAGTACAGCTCAAAGTTTGAGATCAACAAAATTCTTACAACGCAGTAAACTAAACAGGTTTCTTATGAGCTTTCAACAATTTATAAGTGTGAAGCTTCCATTTAAGCTTGTATATGACTATTTTATTACCTAAATTTCATATTTATCTTTTTTGAAGATTAATGATATCAAAAATGTTTATAATTTTTCATGAGTGAACCAAAAATAGTGGAAAGCTTTAATTGCAGCTTTCATAAACTTTCACATTCAAGTTTACCCCAGCAGTAGTCATAGTTTAATTACTTTTCAATTAAAAATGACTACGAGCTTTTGCAGTTTACTTGAAAAGCTTGATAAGCTTTCACGCGAGCTTCCATATGAGCTTACAGATCTCTTGAAATGCATAATATCTGTAATTTTTGATGATTTTACATATAAATGTTGACAAAGAACGCAATTTTTTACCAAGAGCTTTTTCTGAGCTTTCGACCAGTCATGCAACATTGCAAATTTTTCACTTATATGCCTGTTTTTAGTTGCACATGTATTATTTATATAGCCTACGGCCGTAAACACTTGTCAATCGATAGCAGATAATTGTTTTTGTTTTGCAACAAGCAAAAACAAAATGAAAACTTTCAAAGCACACGCACAAATAAATCAATTCAAATTACATAATCGTCGATTATTGTTTGGCATAATTGTTTAGCCATGCCACAACTTGTCAGTACAACAAGTTATTGTGTCATTGGCTAACTATGTTGCCACATATTATTGCTATTGTTGTTTGCAGTGTTGTTGTTGCATGACATGCGCTGTGTTGTTTGATAAGTTTGTTGTTTTTGTTGTGACATTGTGCGTATTAAATTATTATGCTACGCAACATGAAGTTGCAAGTGAAACGTTGTCAAAGCAATTATTGACAGCTGTATGTGCAACAATCAGGCATGCATGCAACAATATAAACAAATACATATACACATATACATATATGTAGTTGTATGTGTGTGTATGCCAGCTTAAACATGCCTGCGTGTATTAACTATGCATGTGGCATGCAACATACAACAAATACGCATATATTTTAATACATAAAATAATTATTGACTGTTGCAAGTGGCAGCTGGCTAAAGTTTTATTATCTATTTACGATTAGTTTGAGGAAAAAGTGCACAGACTTCGCCTAGCTAAGCCACAAGAACGTGCAACAAGCGTAACAGCAGTGCAGGCTTTGGCAGTCAAGTTGCTTTGACAGACGTTGCACGTAGTGTAAATAATATGCACATATTTGTATTGTTGCGCGGCCATTGTTGTTGTTGTTTGCAGGCTCTTGTGTATGGCAATGCGTTTTGTGGCAAGCATGTGGTAGTGGGAAATACCCCAACCAAGGCACATAACAAAGTGATTACTCTAGTTTGTCATAACTTTTGTTCCAGTTGCATGCCACACATACACGTATCTGATTATACATGCCTCACATAGGCTTGCAACTGCTTGTGGCAACTTGTGGTTGCCATTTTGATTACAAAGTTGTAAATTGTTGAAGTTTCGGGCGAGCGGCGTGTCGTACATGTGAGCGTATTTGCCTGATCCAAATTGCTTTATAATTGTCATCGATAAATCAAATTGTCGTTAAACTCACGACAGCGCTTGTTGTTGCATGTGGCATTATACTGCCGACTTGCTTTGCTGCTTGGCAGTCCGTCTTAGTCGGTCGTTTCGATCTTCCGGCCACCCATTTTGCCAAATTGAGTTATTAAAAGTTTTAATTGTTCGTCGTCGTCAGCTTAGCTGGAGTTGCAAAGGGGCGTGGCTATTGTTATTGCAACATGTAGGCATGTATTGGCCAACTAATTGTCGACGATTATTGACTTTATGCCAGTATACATAATTATGCTAACCTATACACACTTAGCGGCAGGCAATTAAGGCGTAAATTGCTATGTAGCTTACCGAAGTGGGCGTGGTTTGTCATTTTAAATGCCTATAATCTGCGGCAAGTCGTTTGGCTAATTGAAAAATTTAATGTGTGACTTGCTACGAAGTTAAGGGACAATTTTTGGGTGTGTAAATGCTTATTACAAAAAAAGCTTCCGTGGAGCTTTGCCATAAAATTATCTATTATTGGTTATTGCGTAATTTTATGTGTAGAGACGCTTAGACAATGATTTGTGATAAATAGAAATTTTTCTTTAGAAAAAGCTTCCTTGAAGCTTTTGCAAATAAACTTTTTTTTATTTATTATTAATTCCACAGTGTATAGAAATGTTTAGACAATGATTTTTGATGAATATAAATTTTCTTTTGAAAAAGCTTCTTTGGAGCTTTTGTAAATAAACTTTATTTATTGACTATTATGTAATTTTATATGTGGAAATGTTAAAACAATGCTAAGTGTTGCATACAAATGTATCTATAGAAAAAGCTTCTCTGGAGCTTTTGCAAATAATTTTTTTTGTATAGATCATTGTGTAATTTTATTTATAGAAATGTGTAGACAATTGTTTCTGTTGATTTTCAAAGTTTTTATAACAAAATTAAGTGAAAGCATTGAAAGCTTTTTGGTTATATTTAGAATTTCATACAGTTGAATTGTGAAAGCTCTTAAGTTATTATTAGCTATTACTAGATTTTATGTTTAAGTTGGACTTTAAAAATATCCAAAGACACAAAACCAAAACTAAGACAATAAAAAGCAGAAAAGGTGTATAAAGCTTTCATCAGACACATTAATGATAGAAAAAGCTTTCTTTTATCTCTAATAATCAAATCACACTTGCAACATTTTCTAAAACACCAAGTATTTGCCTTTCCTGCCACAATTTGAATTTTATGTGGCACTTTCAACACTTGCAACATTTATTTTCTCGAGTTGAGTTACTTATTATGTTGGTTAGATGATAGCTGCCACATTAAGTTGCAAGTATAAAAGTCAATATTTGCGTTAAGATTGCAACTTATTCCATCTTTCGTAACAAAAACTGCTGGTGGCAAATGCAACATTATATGCAAGTACCTAACTGTGTATGTATGTACGTGTGGCATTTTTCAACATAACTATACTACTTAACAAAGAAACTTGCCATATTTTTCGGCAAACCAGCGCTGTCAGTTGCAGGTGAATTTTATTAAGAAGTTGTTGAAACTTTGTATGTATTTGTGTATACGTGTGTTTTTGCATTTTCTAAGCAAATTTCATCTTTCATACTGCTGCACAAGCTCTGTGGCTTGATTTAGTAGCATAAAATAAGTATTTTAGTTGATGTTGCAAGTTGGCGCAACTTGCCACAAGTAATTTTTCTAAGTAAACAATCTTAATTTGCTTGATTTACTAGCATATATTAGTGTTTTAAGTGTTGTTGCAAGTTGGCGTAACTTGCCACAAGCAATTTTTCTCAGGGAACAATCTTAATTTGGCTTCAAACTTTCCATTTTTTTGTTCTCACTCACTGTTTCGCTTATGTTAGCTTATAGTTTTCGCTTGACACTCCGCTGCCAACCCAAACTGCGACCATTTTGTGCCGCATAACCCAGCCTCCCGACGCCAGTTGTCAGACGCATACATACAATACAAACAAATAAGCATATTTCTTGCCTCCAACTGCAATTTATTTCGTTTATTCAACACACGTGCAAATGCATTTCCTTACGTGCCACTTCGCTGCTCGTATGGTATTGTTGCAAAGTACTTCTTTGCCTCTTCAAATGCGTCTTCCGTGCTTCGCTGCTACTTATTTTTGCTCTCTACATTCTCAACAGCGCACACACACCCACTTGAGGCACTCGTTTTGCCACCTTCATAACGTGCAACACAAGCAGCAACAACAATAGCCGTACCAATACAGCTACGCTGCCGTAGCACTCACTCTCTCATATGTGCAGCATGAACTTGTTTAGCTTTTGTTTGTTGTTATTGCGCTAATTATCGCGCCTTCTCGCACACACTCATCATGCATGCCACACCTCATCATGCAGTCAGCAAAAAGAAAAATAAGAATGAAGTAGAAACTCTTCAACTGCATTAAGGCCATGCTGTTATGATGGCCAACGTCTTGTTGCTGTTGTCGTTGTGCTTGTTGTTGTTATTGCTGATCGCCATCGTGCAACATGATTCTTATTGCACTTTTGCTTCTTCCTGCATTCAACATTCTGCTGCCATTTTTTGCATTTTGCCTGCTTTGCTATTCACAGGCATTGCAGTGGTGTTGCAACGCCGCAAATTGCTGCTGCAACAACAAAAAATAGCTTCTTTTTTTATTTTAGCTGTATGCAACAGCCTGCTTCTTCTTCGGTTGCATACTGCAATTACCTTATTTGGCGTATGTGTGTGTGTGAAAAATAAAAATATGCTGAAATTTTTATGCAGCAGCGCAGCCCAGTAGGAAATTTATGGCAAAGAACGGATTTAGAAATTTTTGTTAAAAATTAGTTAAGTTAAAAATTTGTATTTTTTGTACGTAGTATCATAATACAAAAAATCACAAAACCAACTTGCAACATCGATATTTTGCCACCCAACTGGACATGCAAAACTTTTTGTATAAATTTTTTTCCGAGAAAATAAATTTTTTTATCAAATATACTCGAATTACGTAAATCTAAGCACGAAATCACATCCTACAAAACCTTCATTGTCGTACTTATATTGCACTCACACTTTTCCTACAGGGTCGCGACTTTATAATAAAAAAAATATTGCATATGCAATTATGGCCGCATTTTTCGGCCTTCCCTTCCCACTTTTTGAAAGTAACTTGACACCAATTCTGATGTTCTTATGCAAATGCCATGAGTTCGGCTGCACCAAGTCAAGTCGGTGGAGACGCGTTGATTGTGGCAAGCGGTGAGTGCATTGCACTACCGAAAATAACTGCTTTAATGCAGTTTAATAATACATTCTACATTATTTAGCAAGACTTTGTTGCCAGCTTGAGACCATACGAATATCTCAGTGTGGCATATTTTTAGTAGTAGTTCCTTTAGAGAAACTGTTTCCGACGAAATCTACCGACTCTTCAGGGAATTTGCGATGGAAGAATTTCGGGATTAGCCTTTTCGGACATCGAAAAAGGCACAGCATATAACGTAGCGCTGGGTAAATTTAAAAAATGTTATTACATTGTTCGATCCTGGTCTCTAAGCTTGGTAGCAGAGTACGATAACATTATTCTGGAGTTTCCAGAACCTTTCGGGACTTAAGAAGTCAAATTATTAGCTTTTATTTTTATATTATAGCTTTTATTTACGGTCCAAAGTCTCTCCAGCACAAGGATAGCGTTCAACAAATAATTTAATCCAATTTTTATACTACCACAATAGAACAGTTATGTTTTCTACGAACCAGAGTATATAAATGTGAATGAAAACATATTATGGGTCCAAAAGAGACGAAGTTCACTTAAGGAAGGCAATCTTGGAGTTAACAAGAAGGATATATAACACAACATGATCAAGCTGACTCGGAAAATTTCGGCAGATGTGCTAAAAATATGGTAACACAGCAAAATAATCTCAAATAATCAATTTTTGTATGAACAACTTTTTACTGTGACGAGTTATCTTTACGAGATATCGATCTGAAAATGTGTGCATGATCTTTTCTTTGATTGAGGCCGCTTATTTGTCGAAATCGCCGTTATTGAACCACTATAGCATATAGCTGTCATACAAACTGAACGATCAAAAGTAAGTTCTTGTATGAACAACTTTTTACTGTGACGAGTTATCTTTACGAAATTGGGCACATAATATTCTACAAAGCAACGGTATAATCTCCGAAAAAATGGTTCAGATCGAGCCATTATAGCATATAGCTGTCATACAAACTGAGCGATCAAAAGCAATCTCTTGTATGAACAACTTCTTTGTGTGACAAGATACCTTTACGAAATTGGGCACATAATATGCTACAAAGCAACAGTATAATCTCCGAAAAAATTATTCAGATCGAGCCACTATAGCATATAGCTGCCATACAAACTGAACGATCAAAAGTAAGTTCTTGTATGAACAACTTTTTACTGTGACGAGTTATCTTTACGAAATTGGGCACATAATATGCTACAAAGCAACAGTATAATCTCCGAAAAAATTATTCAGATCGAGCCACTATAGCATATAGCTGCCATACAAGCTGATTAATGAAATTTAAGTGCTTGTATGGAAAACTTTTGTATTTGATGAAAAATCTTTACGAAATTTGGCACAGATTGTTGCCTAAAAGAATCCTACAATCACCGCACAAATTGTTTCAATCGGGCCACTATAACATATAGCTGCTATACAAACTGTTCGATAAAAATGAGTATAAAGATCTTCGTATACACTTTTTTGCCTTTTCTGCAGCCGAAATTGACCTGCTTTGTTGTTTTTGCTTAAAAATATCAACAAAAAATAAACCGTCTGGTGTGTTGATTTGATATTGCACTTGTGAAACACCCGATTTGTGCTATAAATATAATACAAATACTAAAAATTTAAAGAAAAGTTATTTTAGGTATGCATCCTTTAAAACTTTGAAAGCATTAGAGCAAATTATAACTGAATTATTGCTTACTAGAGCTTAAAAGCTGAACAACATTGACTTTCTGTGCCCATCAGCTTATCGTTTTCGCGCATTCTCGCCACTAAAAAATTGATATATATTTAATTTTTTATTTTCAAGTTCAAGTTATGCCAATTCATTGATAGCGACCCCACTATAATAACGCACCTTTGAATCGCACTCCATGCCAGCGAGTAGCCGTATAATGCGCACCTACAAAAATCACTATATTTCGTTTTCATTTGCGTAAATTTTACATATTTTCATTTTCTCAACACTAAATATCGAAGTTATTGCCTTCACACTTCCAACACTTCGCTCAACACATTTACACCGATTGCGCACGCACCTACTCGTTGCTTTGTACTCGCTAATTTACTTATATATTAACAAAGAGTAGGCGAATTCGTGTTTACATTACGCTTTTCACACTCCCACAAGCAGCCATATGCACACACATTCGCACAGCCAACCAAAAACCCACCCACACCCACGCTCACTCCCATTCTGGCGCTCGCACTCACCTCAGCTACGCGTTCTGCTCATCTCACTCGCACTTTGACGAGCAAGCAAATGGGACTGTCGGCAGCTGTCGGAATTTCACACCAACTACAAATCGCTTGAGAAAATAACTAATGCTAGCAACTTATCTATTTCCAACAACTTATCCACTTCCAACAACAACAATTCAACTATTTGCTACAACAACAACCCAGCTATTTCCAACTCAGCGCGCCAACACCGCTAGATCTTTTTCCATTTCAGCGTTTCTCACACACTTTAGCGCACTTCACGCCCATTGCTTGTTCTGCCGCTGCTGCTGCTTCTTCTCGTTTGCAATTCGCACGTTGTTGCGCCGTAATTTGTTGTTTCTTTTTGCCTCGTAATCACAGTTGCGGTTGCAACTATTTGTACTTGGTGTGCACTCGGTGGGTGTTCGCTGACATTTAGCAGTGCAACACTATACTTAACTGCGACGTAAACTTCGCGTGCTCATCAGCGTGTCTGCCGAGCTTCGAAGAACAACAACAACGCAGGTTTGCAGCTTGTCGCTTGGCGTTAGTGTTGTAATTGCAAAGTTATCGGGCGTTTTTCTTCGCTTTGTTGCGTTAATTTGCGCTGTTGCAAGGTCAATGCGCTTGCTGTTGTTGTTTCTGGTTTAGAAAAGGAGTTGTTGTGATTGAAGCTTCAGCCATGGAGCTTGCACGAAGGTTGACGAGTCTCAAATTAATGGTGTAAGTCAGCGAAATGCATGGCAGACAAATTGAGGCAGCTTATTTTACAAAAAATAAGTGATTTTCGAGTGGAAACGAAATCAGTAGCGAAGATATACGAAGTGTGGTGGCGCTTTGCAAGTTCAACTTTTATAAAGTAACGGTATTTTGTTATGAATCTTTATATTTACTCATGAGCTCACTTAACTTTTACGCGAGTTAACGCACCTAACCGCTTTCTGCATATGCGACGCTGATTAGAAGAGCTAATTTGCGAACTTGGTTTACCTGGAAACGGTTTCTGAATCGCTTCACTTTTATAACTCTGTAAAAACGTGACTTTAGATCATAATTTACCGTTAGCTGGCTACCCGAAATGTAATCGGTTCATAGAAGCTCACACTTCCAAGCTTAGTAATCAAAGTATTTAGCGCCGAAACCTTACTTGGGTGGTTTCAGTTTGAGATAATGCATTACGGAGCTGATGAGATCCACAACGAAATATTTGCGAATCGAAGTCGATTACTCTGAACACGAAGTTCGCTGAAAACGATTGCCGATTTCCGTGAAAACGGTTTCTGAATCCTTCCTCTCTTTTGCAATACTGCTTTTGAAGCATTGAAATATGTTTTGCTAACAAAAAATATGTGTTCTCAAGACCCTCAATTCTTAACCTTCAAATGGTCCTTCCTGTTTCCAACCGAACTTTAAACTTTTTATATTTCTATGTCAATTTTTGCGACGCAAAAGTTTTTCTCAATTTTTTTTTACGTTCGTATTTGTTCACGCGCATCTTTTAAAGCACTACACTCACACACATCTGCGCACATTTTCTCCACAACCTCCTGCCACACCTTCATAACCTCCACCTCGCACGGTCGCCAGCATCCGATTGCCGGAAATCCTGTTTATGAAAAGTATCAATAATCAATACACTACAAATGCTAAACACAAATAATAATGCGGCTTAATCCACTTCGGCCATAATGAAACGAGTATCCTTGCAACACAATCCAATTTTCGCGCGCTTCAACTGTGTTGCCGCAGTTCAACAAAAAAAAAGGTGGAATGGTTTTCCAATGCATAAAGTGCAAGTGAATGAATGAACTCACTTCGATTGCTTACACAAACAGCGCACTTAAGCGCGCAAATGTAGCGACAGTGTGGCGCAAAATTAAAAATGAAATGTTTGCCACTCATACCCGCGCGATGCCATGCATTTTGAGATTTTTTTCGCGGCCGAACACACATTTTAAACGCCGTAGAATTTTTACACACAGCGCCGCATTTACACTGCATTGATGCCTCATCGCTGCAAACGCCGGTGCTTTCCACATACAGCCAGAAATCCACCCTTACTTTCATTATCCTTGCGCCAGTCACCCTGCTCAATGGCGCGCTATGCTTTGCTTCGACCCTCAGCCACATAAGCAGCACAGCCCTTGAAGCGCATACCCATACAAGAGTACAATAATTTAGCGGCACAACAATGTGATTGTATAGTGCATCAGCTGTTTGGGCGCTATCTCGCTCACTCGCTCTTGCACGCACTTGTGCTTTTCGCTCACACGCTCGCAGTCGTGTCATGCCTGCGGCTACCTTCGTCGCTTCACTTCAAGTGGGCTAATGTCTTTCGAGTGCCATTGAGCGCATTTTTGCACCCTGAAATTTCCTGCTTATGCCAATTTCCTCACTTAAATGGCTGGATTTTTTCAAACCTCCGGCTTTCGAGTTAATTTTTTTTCGTTTGCTATTAATGGCATTCGCAATAGTATTTGGAAAATATTTTTTCTTTAATTGCAAAATTCATTTTTAGTCGCTTTGCTTGCAGCATTTCAAGTGCGGAAACTGCTTTTGTGCTTTGCGACAAAAAAAAGCTTAAGCTGAAAGCCTTAAAGGACAGCAGTGATTGAGTTAATGTATGCGTTTGTCTAGCTGGAGTCCTTAAGTGCGGCATAAATTATAAAAGATCCAGTGTTTGTGGCTAATTTTCTGCAGGTTAATGCATCTAATTACGCTTTAAAGTGAGCTTTGCAGTGAAAGCTCGTTAAAAGTGCTTAATTTTGTTGGTTGTTAAGGCATTTTTCTAACTGGAGTCCACAAGTGCGGCAAAAATTATGAAAGTTCCAGTGTTGTGGCTAATTTTTTGTGGGTTGATGTATCTAACTACATTTTCAAGTGAGCTTTATAGTGAAAGCTCATTTAATTTTACTGGTTATTCCGGTAGTTTTCTAGCTAGAGTCCTTAATGTATGTCACAACATTATATAAGGTTAACAGTTTGCGGCAAATTTTCATAGAGGACACACTTTAAATTGAGCTTTGCAATGAAAGCTCGTTAAAACTGATTAGTTTTGTTAGTCACTCATTTTTTTAACTGTAGTGCACAAGTACGGCAAAAATTCTGAAAGTTCCAGTGTTCTGGCTGTGGATTAATGTATTTAATTACATTTTCAACTGAGCTTTATAGTGAAAGCTCCTTTAGATCACTTAATTTTATTGCTTATGCCGGTAGTTTTTTTTTTAGCTGGACTCCACGAGTGCGTCATACATTATAAAAGGTCAACTGTTTGCGGCAAATTTTCCTTGGGGTTACACTTTAAATTTAGCTTTGCGTTGAAAGCTCGCACAGAACGCTTAATTTTGTTGATTATTTCAGCATTTTTCTAACTTGAATCTTTGCTGATTCTTTCTTGTGCCTACTTTTCTACATATCTATGCATTTAATTTTATTTTAAAACAGCTTTTCAGTGAAAGCTCGTTAAAACTGATAAATTTTGTTTGTTTTCTTGATATATTTCTGCAACTTTTTAATCTGAGCCTCAGAGCGATAAGACTGTATAATCTAATCCCCCTATAATTTAGTCCAAAAGGTTTTACAATCGAAATTTTGCAGATGAAACAGTTACCAATAACGCGTACCCGAAACTCAGTCGGATAATAAAAGTTCATATGGCATAGCTTAGGCACTCAACTTGGTTCGTTTAAGGTAGATCTCATACAGCAAGGAGCCCGCAATTATAATTCAAGGAGTTCCAGCGATCCACAGAGAATTATTTTTGAGCGATATTTTATGTTAATAAGTTATGTTTAATGTTTTTTTTTTGAAGTTTCACACTGTTTCTACACTCTTTCGTTCACAAACTTTCCGAGGCCTGTACTTCTCCACCGTTTAATTATATTTGAGAGTATAAAGCACAGCACTCTGCCGCCTAGAAACTTTAGCTGAAGTTCTTACACCACTAAATAGTAATACATATGTGTCAATAGATATTGTGTTGAAATGCAAATTTGTCGGGGATTTTGACCGTCGGAATCGTGTGGCGAAAAACGGAGTTGATTGAATATAAGCTACGCCCTATAACGGTTTTCTGTTTTAAGTGGTTTACTTAAAGAAATTAATAAAAAAAGGCTGAGGTTATCTTTTTCTCTACAGCAGATCTATGAATTTGATCGCCTTTTTCACACAAATCAGCACTCTATACCGACAAATTTTAATTTTTAGTGTCTTCATTTGGATTTCGAAGCACAGTGGGAAAATATAATATATGTATATCGTATTTTGCGATTTCGCCACTCAAAGTCTGCCATATTTAGACTCCACATCATCTGTCTTTCAGGCAAACATCTACTCTATAACGCACACCTGCTGTGCTCCGCTCCAACCCTGCGGCGCACCGTCATCAATCTTGCAGTTAATAAGCTGCTCAGTCACCTTTTGGCAGCAATCATTTGATTTACTCATCATTTACACCTATACTTAGGCAATCATCAGTGCCTGCCACATCTACACCAGCATCATATTCAGCAGCTGCCTTAGCCTCGGCTACGCGCCTTGCGACAGTTTTGGCCAGCCAGCGCTCGTACGATTAGCGCAATCATTACGCCGTCGCTCGTTGAAATCGTACGCAGAGTTGCCAATGAGATTAATTAAGCGACTTGCAAGCGCTCAGAGCACAGGTAGCTGCGCTTAATCCCTTGCCTCAGTTAGTCGCTCAGTCGCGCTTATAAACTTATTAATCATAATAAATTGACAAACAAATTAAAATATGCATAATCGCGGAGACAGTGAAAAATATATGAAAAAATAAACGCTGGCCACACTGCTTTGCCGGATCTGCAGTTGTCTCGTAGTGCGGCCCGCGGCTTGCACATTTTTCTATTTTTCATTTTACTTTTTCTGCTTTGAAACAGTCGATTTCTGCTGCGACAGCGCAGCTTGCCGACTGCTGGCGGCTACCGATCGTTTACATTTGCCGCGAGCCTGTTAGCTTGGTGGCCTGGTTGCCTGCGTGCCTCGCTTTTTGTTGGGAAATACACATGTAGATATGTTGTTGGGTTTTATAATCGGCGGATTTTATTCCCACGAAGATTTTTATGAAATTTACATTTTTTATTGTTTGTTTTGTTTTTTTCTTCGATATTATTGGTTTGCGTTTACTATGTTTGCTTCATTCTATTACACTTTTTACCTACTTTTTCACATTTTTTTTATTTTTGTGCTGTTGACCAAGTTAAATGACCAATTTCGTTAGTGAAATGCCATAAATGTAATATATTACAATTTCGGTGATTTTTTTATAATCGATTTTCGACTTCAGCGCTCACTTTGTGTTGCCTGCGGCTGTTGCCCTGTTCGATTCGTTAATCCGTTGTATCATTGGTTTACCGTTTACTTAATTAATGATGTGAGAATTTGTGAAGTTATAAGTACAATTTATATATGTAGGAGCTTACACGTGTTAAAATCATTAGTTGTTATACTAAAAAAGTAAACTAAAAATAAAATTTAAAATATAAAAATAGAATGAAAAATAAAGAAAATAAAATAACAAACACAAAAATTTTAAAAAATACAAAAATATAGTTATAAAAGAAAATTACATATTCGAAGATTAAAACGTAAAACGAAATTAAAAACAAAAATTTTGAAATGAAAAAAAAAAAATTTTAAAATTTTAAATGAAAAAAATTTGTGAAAAAAATAATTTAAAAGTTTGAAATTAAAAAACAAGTTTTGAAATTCAAAAAAAAAAAATTTTTTAAAATTTGAAATTGGAAAAATTAAACAAATTTTGAAACTAAACAAAAAATGTAATTTTGAAATTAAAAAAAATTTAAATTAAAAAAATCTTCAATAAAAATGTTTTTACTCTGCCCAAGCTTAAAACTTTCACAAAGCTCTACAAAACTTATATAGAAAAGCTTCCTTAGAACTCAATGATAATAACCGATGAGAACCAGAAACGTTAAATTTGGTAAATGCAATTTTTTTCAATAAATGAGCTTTGTGCTTTTAAACAGCTCTACAAAAGCTTCCTTAGATCTCAACGATAACAAAAGATAGGGTTTGAAAGGGCTATATCCGCTTTATAAAAGTGTTTTTTCTGTAAGTCTTGATCTTTTAAACTTTTAAAAAACGGTACAAAAGCTATCGAAGATCACAGTGATGAAACAACCGAGATTTAAATCAGATTTATTGGGTTAAAAAAAATTTTCTTTATATATATAATCTTAGAGCTTTTAAGAAGCCCCAAAAAAGTGACAACAAAACTCTTCTATAAAAGTTTTGTTACTTTAAAAAGCTCTACGAAAGCTTGCTAAGATCACAGTGATGAAAAAACAAACAGTGAAAACAGTTATTTATGTTTAAATATGGTATTCCTTCTATGTATAATTTTAGACCTCTTAAAAAGCTCTAAAAAAAACTTCCTAAATAACTTTCTAACTTTCTTAAATCGCAGTGATAACAAAATATTAATCTGAAAGCTCCACGAAAGCTTGCTAAGATGACAGTGATGAAAAAACAGACAGTAAGAAGAGTTATTTATGTTTAAACACTGTATTCTTTCTATATATAATCTTAGAGCTTTTAAAAAGCTCTAAAAAAACTTTCCTAAATCGCAGTGATAACACAATATTAGGCTGAAAGCAGTCATATTTGCATAAACGAAGTGTTAATTTTCTATATAAGTTTTGTGACCTTAAAAAGCTCTACAAAAGCTGTCTAACACCACAAGATTTATTACTCAAGTTTTCAGAATTCGGTTTGAACAGTAAGACTAAGTTACAAGTAGTTGTAATATTGTTTCAAATTAGTTTTCTTGAGCACTGCGCTTGAATGCATTCACTTTTAAGAAATCTTATAATCGCAAGCGCTTCTTCCTCGAGCCTTTCAGTTTTCAAAAAGCTCTGCAAAAGCTCGCTAAGTTCAATGTGTTGACAAAAACTGAGGCTTACAGCAGTTATACATACAGCTTAGAAGCGGTTTTTGCCTAGTAAGCTTTAAGCTTTTAAAAAGCGCTAAAGAAACTCTGATATACCACAAGAAACACTTAAACTTCTAGCAGAAGCAGTAATACGCTCGTAGCTTTGCTTGAAATTAATTTCTTTAAACACTTCGCTTAGAAGCTTTGCCTTCTAGAATTTCTTCGAGGAGATGAAATCAATATTCAAAGCCTCAAGCTCTTAAAAATCTCTACAAAAGTTCTCTGGGACCTCTACTGTAACGAAATCTGCTGGAAATTAGTTTCTTTAAATACTTTGCTTAGAAGCTTCCTATTCCAGAATGTCTTCGAGGAGAGCACATCTCTTTTCGGAGTCTCGAGCTTTTAGAAAGCCCTACAAAAGCTCTCTGGGTTTCTCTTTTGTCTATTATGTAGTAAGACGAGCTTAGCTTGGCTTGAAATGGTTTTTTTAAGCAGCCTTGTTTGAAAGTTCCAGCTTTTATCACGTCTTTGCGCCGCTGAGACCTCCAGTTTGATGTTGTACACAAGGTTTGGATAATTTTTCATTTCTTGCGGCAGCCAATACTTAGTCGCGCGTGCAACACTGTCTCATCACGCCATCTCCGCCATGCTTGGCAATCAAAAATTCCATTTTTTATGGCATAAACAATTTCATTTTACTATTCGTGTTTATCTCACACATTTTCCACTGCTGCTTTCTGCTTATGCGCTTATTATTTTATTTATTTTTAACAACTGATTTCCAATTTGCGATAAGCGTGCGCGCGACCCGCTGCTGTGGCAATTGTTTTCGATATTTTCTGCAATTTTATTGTTGTACTCTACTTTCTTTGTCTTATTTATAGTTTTTGTTGTTTTTTATGTTTTTGTTGCTTGCCGCTTTCGTGCATTGTTTTTCGGCGCACAACGACGAATCGCAGCGCTCAGCGTGACAGCTAAAATGGCCAACCGGCAACGGAGTCAGCCAACCATTTGCTTCCTAGCACGCCTTCTTCCGTCCGCTGGCTGCCACGGCGGCTTCTATTGGAGCGCACTTTTGCAATAGAAATGAAGAAATTATTGCAAACGCGGCGCGACATGTGTTGCAAACGCTGCTGCCACTGGCGGTAGCTGCTACCCATCTTGCAACCGCTGGTTTATGCAACGGCTAACCAGCTTGCCGCACAAATGTCACTTGTGCTTTTGCCGTACCCTTGTTTTTCTCTATTTATTTGGCATTTCGATTGCCATCGATGAGACGCGCTAAGCGTTGCGTTGTTGTTGTTGCTGTTGGTCGTCGTTTTAGTACATTTCATTTGTATTTCCATTTTCTGATAAGCATCTTAAATGCCTGTTCATTCCAATTTGTTGGCAAGTTGCTGCCACAGCCAACCTCTGTTGTTGTCACTGTTGGCTGCTGTTGTCCCAGTGGTCGTGTCTTTGCCACAAAACGAATTCCAATGAATGTCGAGCAGCCGCCGCCAGAGACGCCACAGTCGGTGGCAACAAGCAACGTGCAACGCGCCACCAACGGCCGGCAATGTCAGTGCCACTGTCAGCGTGGCGCGAGACTGGTTCTCCTACTGTCCCCGCTGCCACGCCCTCCCACACACTTCACGCTGCGCCAAGGTTGGCTGTCTGTGTCGTCTCGGCGTTGTTGCCACACAGCTTATCGCGCATTGCAGATATGAAAGAAGCAACTTAGAAAAAGTTGGACACGACTTATGCGGCTAATAGTAAGCCGACCAGTAAGCAGCTTTGGTCGCCCTTCAACTAGCTCCACAGCCTACCAAACGCTTACATAAGCACTCATAAGTTTCATCTTGCCTTGGGCGCTCAGCTACAGCCCACTTGTCCTTGGCTTTTTGCGGTGCACAGGGTGTCAGCGCACTTGTTTTTTGATGTGCTCCGTTGACACTGTCGCCACCAACACCGTCGTGTGTCCTTGTCTGCTTCGTGGTCGTCAGCGCTTATCGCCCCAAAATCGCCAGCTCAAAAGGTCAGCTCAGAAAACGTGGCATTTTTGGCAGCAGTGGCTGGTTAACAGCAGCTGCCACCACTAAGCGAGATCAGCTGTAAAGATATGAGTGGACCGGAGGTAGCTTGTGAGGGCTCTGCAGAGTGTTAAAGGGCTTGTATGAGGGCATGAAGTAACGCGCTTGAAGTAAAGGAAAGTTTCAAGTGCTGGTAGTGGAGAAATTAAGGTTTGCATGGGAGGCTGGGCTCATGAAGTCCAAGTTTGATAAATGGGTACAAGAGTTTGGTTAAGTTTCGCGGTCTCGTTCGCTCACTCTTTCCAAACTATTATTAGAGAAATGTTCTAAAGCAACTTTAGAGACATACGGCTTAGGTACTAGAACTTCATTTCCATCCAAAACGATCTATTTGGCATTACATGATACAAAATTTAGCCGGTAATCCCGAACTTCGGCGCCTGGGCGCAGTATTTTGCGGTCTCCTTCAAGGTACAACTGACGGTGCCATTTATTCAAGCCTTTTAGTACCAGTACATCAACTTTAGAGTCATATCGAGTATACGTTATAAATTTTGGATCGTTTCTTTCAATAGCTGGTCCACAAAGTAGCGATTCTATGGGATCCATCCCGTATTTTCCATCAACGACTTTGCTTGACCGTTACGACGAAACTGAAGATTTTTATCATTCACAGTTCCATGCAACATTGCAATAATTTGCACTGCTGCCGCCTGTGCGTCCACCGAGCTCGATACTTTCCAACCTTAGCGCTAGTTTACAGCTAATATTGGACCTCAACGATATTATTTGACCTAAAAAGTGGGTCCAGCTTACAAACTCAGAATTTTATCCCACCAGAAATCAAGCAGCATTGCAAATACGCGAGCTAAATACGCTTGTGAACGCATCGAGCTCAGCATCTCCCAATCCTTAGCGTCCCTCAGCAATATTCCTTCCAGACTTAAACCTCAATCACACTTCTTCTTTCCACTTCCATTTCTCTCTTAACTTCCATCACAGCCCATCAGCTGTTGGGCTTGAGTTTCCCATGTCACTTTGATTAGCGCACATCTAAGATTAAAGTTTGTCCGTTTTTTTGCTGACTCGCTTTCGTCTTTCACCTTCAATTTGCGTGACAAGCTTGTCGTTAATTCAACTCATTCTGCGACCTCTCTGTGCCTTTGCAAATCAGCAACCTGATTAGCTCGGTTAGTTTCCGTCATTTGAGCGCCGTCTGCGCAGACAATCACAGGCTCAACACCAAAAAATAGCGCCGAAAACAAACAAGACAAAACAAAAGACTTTACTTCACCGCCGTCACACTTTCCGCAAACTAGTTTACGGGCCAGCAAAGCCTGGCTTCCCATGTCAACCTTGTCATTGGCAGGTCTCCACTATTCTTGCTTCGCCTTCGGCGCCCTTTATCCGTGCTGTGCGCGCTGATTTCAATTCGTACATACTTGTACGTCGTCTTCATTGTCTTTGTGCCGCATCTTTATCCCCCAAGTTTCAGCGAGGCGCAGCTCTGTGCTACATTCGACGCATTCAATTCGCGCTTAAGCGTGTGTGCGCGCGCTCGCGTCCCGATTTGAATTTTGTGCGCCTCATTTCGCAGATTTGGTGTGGTACTTTGTTGGTGATGACTGGCTGGCGCCTGCCGGCATGCCTTTGTCATTGCGCATACAACCTGTAGACAATGCGCGGCACAACACAACACAAAAACACTAACTTGTTGAACGTTCAACGCAATCGTCACAATTATTGTGGCGTTCTCAACGTCTGCGCCGTACGGCATGCTGTCCGCTATCTCTGTGCCCCATTACCATTGCCACGATTGACCATACACACTATGTGCGGGGTACGTTTCGAGTGACCGTCATCTCCGTTGTCCCCTTAAAGTTCGGTCTTCGATCTTCTGGCGAAATCTTTGTCTCACTTTGCATGCGCGCAAAGACAAAAGCTCTGACCGCACAGCTCATCAGACAATTGTCGTCTGCGCATGCGACTTGGCCTTACTTCATCCCTCCTTCCAACCGGACTTCGTCAAACCGTACATACGTGCCGCACTCCATCCGTTTGTCCTTCCGTTTAGCCGTATATCCATCCACCGGTTCATACGTCTGCGCTATGCTGAGTCTTTCACGTTCCGCCCGTCGCTTGCTGGGCCCATCTCCGCACTCATACTTCGTTTATCTTTCTTTGCTGGGCTGACGTCTGCGGCACGTTTGCATGTCGCTGTTGGTTACACATGCGGCGGCATCTTTCGCTAACTCGCTGGTACGCTGGCTTGCTGTTTCGGCTTTTCGGCGTCGCCACCACTTGTCATCAGCATCTTGTGTCCGCGGCAAGAGTTGTGTAACGTTCCTCTGCATGTTTATGCGCAATCGTCCAACATTGTGTAACTGTTGTAAATGAGGCATCTTTAATTTTCCACTTGTAGCAACCATTGCCGCCGCCTTGGTTGTGATTCTTGCGCGAGCTGGCTGTTCGCGTACTTCGCTTTCTGTGTTTTCACGTCGTTTGTGGTGGCGCCAGGATAAGCGCCACAAGTGCCGCCACCAACGGTCCATACAAGATGTCGTTTGTAGCTGTTAACTCCAGCAACCCGGCAGTCCGACAACCTTACCCCGCCAGTCGTTGAGCCAGTTCGGAAGCTCGCAAGCTCTGTTAGTCTGTGGCACAGTCGTACAACCGGCAAACTACAGTCCAATTACCACTACCGCGGGTTGTTGTGGTATTTATCTTTCGGTTTCTCTGAGAGTGTGTATGTAAACAAGTCGATTTGGTTTCTTGCCTCGCCATCTATGGTATCGGAAAATTTATGTCGATAAAATGCTTAGCTAAAGCTTTTTAAGATATTCCGACACAAATATTTGCTGTTGACCACCATTCCAAGCCATTGCGGTTCGGCTTTACACAAAATATTTCTAACTATTCGCGAAATTACAAATTTATATTAGTGTTAATAAGTCGATTGTGCATTCCGAGCATACCGATTTGATTGCACTAAGTGGTCTTTACAATTATGGGAACTGTGCTCATTCGTGTGTGGGTTCCGCTTTCGAGCTGGCTGGGCTGAGCAGTTGGGAGGACAGGTTACTTCACATTTGGTGGAATTTTCTGCTCTGAGTCCACAACTGTGACTCATGTGAGCGATACTAAGAAGCTTCCGATGTATCCAGCCCGCCGTCCATGCCCAAAAGACGCATTCGGGAAGCAATTCGTAGCACAAATTCAATATTTGTGATTACTTATAACCAACGTCCAGCATTGAATCATGGCTTTCCCAGCTGAACTCGAGCGAACGGACATTAGTAACTCTGATACTATATCAGGGAGCTCTTCTTAGTCCAAGTCCCTTAACAATTAGAACTTTAGGTATATTTTATATATACACGGATAACAGGAAATTGATTCCTTCATGTGTACTCCAATAGTCGTTGACTTGTTCTTCCTACTATGGCAAGACCTAAGAGAATTGGTCTCCCGTAGAGTTCAGAGCTTATGGTTTTATAAGATCTGATACTTAGACTCTAGTATTGATTGTTTCCATTAATTTTCTGTCTTAAAACATAGCGAAATCCAGCCAAAAGTTGTGCGCAGAGCCCATCTCCCAAAAGAATCCAAGTAAATGAACTATTGTCATGAGTTTTATAGAAAAAAAATGTTACAGAATAACTTGCTGCGTTGTCAATATGGACTCATTTCAGCATCTTCCAAACTAAAAAAATACTAAAACACTTAACTGAACCCTTTTAAGAGTTCTCGCAAGCTTCGTCGGGTTTTTCGCAGTTTCCGTTTTATTGAAGTCAGTACGCCATCATCGCGGAAATGTATAAAAACGCTTTAAAATGTGGAGAATTTGTAAATACGAAGACTAAAAATGCACTACGACCGAGTTTCAACTAAACGAATGGAGTTTCTATTATCCGGACGAGTCCAGCGAGTTCCATGGAAGTAAATTTTAAAAGATTTTATATCGGGTCGTTAATATTGTTTAGGCATATCATCTTACAGAAAAGAAAATTTTAGAAAAATATAAAAAGCACTCTTGAGAGCTCTTCCCAAATTTGGTTATCTTCCGGTATTTTCGAACGAAAATGTAGCTTTTTTAGTATACAAAGTGCTCAGAATCCACCAAAAAATATGGCTGCAATATAATAAGGGCTTTTTAAACCCCGATTGATTGAGCTCCGTCCAAACGGACCGCGCTCCACAGTTCTGCGGGAGGTATTTCATAGAAATTCTATAGCTTGATAAGCCAGTGAGAGTTTGTACCTCTAATTCTGTTTTTATCTTCGGTCTGCACTTCTTGCTCACACTGTGTGCATTTCATAAAAGGCTAATTCTTTCAATTTGAACCGAGGGGCGCTCTTATTTCCTTTGGTGAACCTACTGTCCGAGGATTACAAAAAAATATGACCATCGAAACTTTTAGAGTCTTCTAAGTACGAACTTTTCGTTGTTACACTGTACTAATCTCATCCAACAAGCCCATCTCCCGTCTGTCAACTCGAAAATAATTATCCTTGGGCACACACCCAGCTCTGAGTGTACACAATCAACAGCGCTCATAGGTAGTAGAACCCGCCCAGAGCTCGGTGTTCAATCGAATCCCACACCTGATTTAGACACAGTCACCAAACACTCCCTTAAACGGACGACCTGGAAAGTATTAAAGAAAAATACTTTACGCACCTCCAATAAAACGCCACCGAAGGCTCCACGCAATCTCTGCCGCCGCCCGCTAGTGATACCACCATAAAGTGGAGACCATAAAATATCATTACATACGATTGCTAGCGCCTGATGTAATTAATTTAAACCGCCAACCAACACTACGTACCGACAGCAGCACCGTGTTGAACTGCCATTTGGCTGAATAGGCGGTTGGGTCTATTAACGATTGCGCGCTTGCCACCAACTGCGCACAACAACAATACCAGCAATGTTGCAGCATAACAATAAATTGATAGGCCTATCATGAAACGCTATCAGCAGCACCAACAGCGGCAACCTAATGAAGGTGGATAATTTTACGAGCGACCGTCCATTGAACAGCGCTGCGCGGACATTATATACGCGCATACATATGTGTTTATGTGTTGTGTTATGTCCTGGGAGCCGTGCGCGCTAGCCGGTAGTTAGTAGCTGGTATTGAGCGCTTGTCATTAGCCATGGTACACAATCGCGCCGCCAAATCTGCCTGTGCGATAGCGTACGCGTAGTAAAATGGGTATTTTTACGATTGCGGCGCTGATGAGGTTGCGCGCTGTGCCTGTGCGCGTCTGCGTATGCATGTGTGCGTTTGTGTTGGTAAACGTATGGCCGGTCGTTTGGTTGGCCAACACGGTGGCAAGGCCGCGGCGCGCATTGCATTGTCAACACGCTTTTGTTGACAAATGTGGCAATCATATGCGAGGCAGATACAAGCGCGCTGACAACGCTCGACTACTGTTAGTTAATGCGCGCGCGGTATGCGTGTGTGTGTGGCATTGTGCTGATAAAAGTTCGCTATTTGCTCGAACATTTTTATTTCATTTCGCTGCTTGTTTGTTTTTTATTGATTGTCCGCGCGTTAATTACGCCACCGGCCTGGGAATTGGTTATCTGCGCCGCGCGTAGGCTCATCAATATTACGAGCATTTATCGCGCGCTATGCGCGGTGGGCAGTACAAAGGATAATAGCGCTTTTAGTGTGTACGTAAACGTGATAAGCGCCGCTGTGGCCGCGAAGGACAATCACGTCCTCAGAGCAAGGTGGTTTGGTGTGGGTGCGAAAGGAAGTGGCTAAAATCGCTGCCAAGCAGAAACAAATGTGTAAATAGGCTGTGAGGCGCCGATAAAATTGCGTGATACACATGGTGTTCGAAGGTGATAGAGATGGGTAACGGTTTTTAATATGTGAAACCGAGTGAATGAAATGTGGCAACATAGCGCAAACTAATGCATTTGATGGGAATATAATTTAGAGCGATAACTGCAATACTTAATAATAAAAATACAAGTTGGAGTTTGTGGATGAAGAAGAAGTTAAAGTTAGTGTTGCAGTTAACTAAAAATACAAAAAATTTTATTTTACAAAAAGAACTATATTTTATATTTACTAGTAAAATAGATTATGTAGATATGTAGTAAAACTTAGTATGGTGTATACACTTTTTTGTTTTCGCAGCTCTAAAGACTGTTAGAAATTAAGCCCTTGAGACGTTAAAACCAACAAACCACTGTGTGGCAGAGACAGAAAGAGATTCCACTTTGGGATATGTCTTAATCTTAACCTGAAATAACACTGCTTACAGTCAGATATATTCCCTAACTCACCTTTTCCTTCAACCCTACTCTTTATCGATTCAATATTTATGTTCCCGAACTCTCGAACCCACCCTTAAGCTCTCTAGCGGTTAAGCTACGTAACAGTAACTCTTATAGATTATTAAGCTCTTGAACTCGCTAGCGATTAGGTAACGTAACAGTAACTCTCATAGATCACTGAGACTTATAACGGATGCACTGAAGAATGCCAAGAAGACCAGTAATGAGCTCGGACAACATTTGGATTCGTAGCATAATATTTGGATCAGTTTGAAGTAACGAGCTCGGACAACATTTGGACCAGTAGGACAACATTTGGACCAGTTTGAAGTAATGAGCTCGGACATCAAATAAATCAACTGGAAAATCCTTTCTGATTAGAAAAAAAATCAAAAAAGACCGAGATAGTAAGACCATTATGTAAAGAAAACTTCAGCGGATGTGAAAAAACCATATATACAGAGGCGAAAGATCTCTCAAAACGATTATACAAGCTCATTAAACTTGAACAGACGTTTTTAAGAGGCTGGGTGATCTGAAAAGAAGTAAGCCGTGAAGTGTGGGAATATATGATGAGAATCGGCGGATCTGGCAGTGAGCAACGATTATAGCGGCAGAAAACATTATTAAAAAAGTTTCGAGGAATGGTGCCGAGTTGACATTCCTTGGCTGGATAAAAATTCAGGTCAGTTCAGTAGGAACGGAACTCGTAAGTACGAGTAGTATTTGCCTTTGGTGAACCAACAGAGACAAGTTTAAGAACCAGGATATGATAAAAAATTGTTGCATATAAAGTTCATTGATGACTTTTTCTTAGGTTGTGGACTTTTATTAGAACTATTTCACTTCTAAGTTAAAATTAGGGGGAAGTTCCAGAGTAGAGGCTGCAACTTATGCATTTGATAGTAAAGCAGGCCGTGTCTTATCAAGTGGACTGAGCTGTAGCGCAAGCAGATAGGGGCAAAATTCATAGAAATAACTGCAGTACACATAACATAGTATACATACCACAAGACCCACAAACAATGATAATCCCATAGAGAAAGGAAATAAATATATTTTTCTATCTTTCTTAACTTAAACATATATTTTTATCTTTCTAATAACTAACCAAAGCAAACGAAATCATAATCATAATTAAAAATTCCATAAATCGCATTAAATCAAAGGTAAAATCGAAAAAGAAATATTAAAACTACAAACGAAGCCAACGCAACAGCAAACAGCGCATTAAAATGAGTTCGCCAGCGTTTTAAGCTCAAAAGGCTGAGCGTGAGACTAGCCGCAATAACGCCCTCTAACTTACATTGATTCATTCATTCATTAGTGGACCAAGCCACTCACACACAAAAACACATAGATTAATTGAACTAATTAACATAAACACACAGTGTTGCATGTAGTTAACCGCTAATATCTATTGATTACCATTAAGCCTCGGCTATCAGCGCTGATCGCAAGCTTAAAGACACCAGCGAGACTTTGTGATCGGCATTTAAATCGACATTACATATAGCCAAACATAAAACTTACTTAATTAATTAATAAACCTGCAGTAATTATGCAGGCAACAACAATAGAAACAACAAGAAAGTCTAAATAGAAAACATAAAATGAATGGACAGCGAGTTTAGAGCCAACGAGCTCACACAAATGACCTTTAGAGGTTTGAAATTGGAGCTGAGAAAGTCGTAGCAGCTATTGTTGTAACGGGAAGCTCACCGTTGTGAGAGAGAAAGGGGTCACAAAGAAGAACGAAGAGGAAGCATGAGCTATATTATTGGAAACTGGACTAATTTCGAGGTTGGAGTGCGGTGTTTTGTTTTTGTAAACGTTGAGGCAAGTCGAATTGCTTAGCTTTGAAAATCAAACTCAACTCCAACACTTCACCTGAACAATACTTCTTCCAGAATATGAGTAGATCCCATGAATATCCAGAAGCCTTTCAGACGAAGAAGTCTCATACAAATCCCTTACTAATCCCTTATCCGTCCTACCAAGCCATAAAAATGGGTTATGCCTGCGGGAACCAAGAACAAGGGATCTTGAATTTCGAGTATCTCTACTCCACCACTTCTTCTACTCAACTTAATTGGTCTAAGTTAGTATCGGTACCCAAAAAAATATACCCGTGAGATAGAACGAGCTCTATAAACTGCGAAATTTGAGGAATGAGTTAAAAATGTTTTATCAAGTTTCTCAAAATACGGCCTCACGAGCCTCAAAATACGGTACTCAAACGACCGTGCTCATTAAAACATTGTTTCAGCTGACGTTGAAAGGTCTCGAACTTAGTGAGCTAGTACCGTATAAGAGCTGGCAATGTTCCTAGCTTGTCACACTCCATTTAAGAAAACAGTTACGCCGTCGAAAGCGTCGAGAACGTAGGAACATACTGTGGATTTTTGAAGGTTTTTGGTTCTGAGAGAAGCTCTCTTCTGCCTTCGATCACTTCGGAATACTAAAATATTGCAACCTTTTGCAATTTTAATTGATTTCTGATGCTGAAAAACTCAGTTGAGACCGGATTCGAGCTCAAAGCCTGGAAATGCTATGCAACTCTAGCTGGTTTATAAAAGGAATAATGACACTTTTGAAAATCTTCGGCTCTTTAGCCTCTCTACAGCCTTCGAACACAGCGGAATACTATAATAGTGAAGCCTTTTGTCGCTTTTAAGATTTGCTGATGCTGGAAAACTCATTTGAGGTCAGTTTCAAGCTGAAAATCTGGTCAACTCTAGCTAGTTTATTAAAGGAATAACGACGCTTTTGAAAACCTTTTGTACTATAGCTGCTCTACTGTTCTCTGATTACACTCTAGTAACTAATTTGACAACTTTTTTGAACCCGCGCCACCAAACCACGAACCAAGCAAAAGCTGGCCATAATTTCCACCTCCAAAATAATATTTAAAATTTATAACATGTTACTAAACAAATTCAGCGCAAACTTTATGCCAAGCCAACGCGTAGAAAGCAAAACTGTGGTCTTAGAAGACGTGCTTGACGCGCCGCGGCGCCTGCGCGCGCCCTATTTGCCTATCAAGCACGAATCGTGCAGCCAAAAGAAGGCTTTCAAAGTGAGATGCTTATCAATTCGACGAATTTATTTCGATTGTCAATTTCTAGCCTCTTTCTCATACCAATTTTCGTTGTGTTTTGGCTTCTTTTTTTTGGTTTTCGGCAAACAAGTTCGTACGGTAGCCGACGACGTCGCCGTTATTGGTGTGGCGATAAGCATCAAATCAATGTTTTCATAGCTACTGAATAACTAAATGCATGTATTTTGCCAGTCGCGTCGTTTTTGCTATTGTTGTTGTTATTAAATTTCGTATTAAAAGCTAAGGCGGGCGCTTATCTAACGGATGCGCCTTAAATGGTGCGGCACTTTTAAGTAAATCAAAACAATAAAAATATTTGTTAACTAGTTTGGTTGTTGTTGTTGGCCTTTGCTGCTAATAAGCTGCGCGCTACTTGGTCGCTTATAGAGTTAGCCGCGCCAATTTGTGTTCATTAAAGAGCGACGCATAAATTTCTATGCCAACACCATAAATGCCAAAGCGCGCTGGCGCGGCAGCAACGAGGTGACAAAATAAAACGACAACAAAAACACTATAATTGCAATAAAAAAGGTGAAAAATTAATTGCGCCTGAAATAAACAACAGCGCGAAATATGAATTTCAAAGCCAGGCGGGTGAGGCGGCTAACAAAAGCAGCGCAGAACAAACAAACGCTTAATGAGCTGCTCGAGAAATTGATTGGATTGGATTGCGTAGTGGTGAAGCCGCGCGTTGTCGGCAGGAGCAGTGTGTGGTGATGAAGAGAGCAATGAACTTAGCGCGAAGTATGGGAGTCTCAACTAGCCTAGCGCATGCGGTTTGTGGCATAAATTTTGCTGAGATGCTTAGCGTATAAAAAATCGCAGAATCTGAGCTTCTAAGCTGAAGAGTCTAAGAGTGCGTACTTATGTGAACTTAAGAACTTTGGTTTTATAATTCGGATCTTTAAACTGCGATCTATGACCTAGGTTCTACGAGCTTTTTTGAACTCAAGATCGTTTCCGATCACGCAAGACTCATGATTTTTGCTCGATTTACAGGAATTATGACCTGATAATCCTTCATCTTTAATCTGAGTAATCTGTAATTTTTTAACGAAAATCAATGATCCATGAGCTTTTGCAAGAATCGTGATCGTTTCTGATCACCCAAGATCCATGATCTTACAATCCTTATCCGGTAATCTAAGCTCAGTAGTCTGTAATTTTTGATCCAAGATCACTTATTCAAGAGCTTTTGCTTTAGTAATTAGAAAGATCTATTTTCCAAGTTTTTTTCGTTTTAAAACTGTGATCTTATCATCAGTGAACTAGGATTCATGAGATTTTGGACTCTTTGATCGCTTCTGATAATCGGTGATCCATGAACTTTGATCTTTTTACATTAATTTTGAGCTTACTTTCTTTAATATTTAGTCTGAGTTCAGTTATATGTAATTTTTAATCGAAGTTCACCAATGTATCAGCTTTTGCTGTAGTAATTCTAAAGACTCGAGGCTTTTGAGGGCCTAATAATATGAAATTGAGGAAGATTTGATTTCACTGTTGTGATCTTCAAACTGCGATCTATGATCTAGGTTTTACGAGCTTTTTGATCTGTAAAGCGCTGCTGATAACTGAAAACCCAGGATCTATTTATTTGACTGTGATCCTACGTGATTTATTCTGAGTTCTAATTTGCCAATTTTGATTAAAGATCACTAATCTATAAGCTTTTCCAGTAGTGATTCCAAAAATTGGATGCCTTTCAGAGCCTAATGGGATGAAATTAAGCGATCTATTATTCAAGAGCTTTGATCTTAAAATTATGTTCATTAAACTGTCATCAAACATTATTTTTTTTCTAAGATTTTCTTACATTTTTGATGCGTAGATTACTTCTGTTAACCGAAGATCCCTGACATAGGAGCTCTTTACTTAGGTTTTATAACCTTTTTAACACGTAGATTGCTTCTGATAACTGGGGAGTTTTGATTTACATAATCTATTTACATCATTTCTGATCTAACGATCGTTAATCTTTAGTCTGAGATCAGTTATTTGTAGTTTTCGAGCGAAAATCACTGATCTAGTAACTATGATCAATATTAGCTATTATATGCTTTATAATCTAGACATATGACTTTTATATCATATATATTCAAAGATCGTTTTTATACAAGATCTATGAATTTTTTTATGTGATCGTTATTATTTAGAACATGTTTGTTATGATCGCTAAACTGTCCTCTATAATGAATGACTTCTGAGCTATTTGACGAGTAGATCGCCTCTGATGTTTTATAATATGTAGTCTACAAACTATTTAAAGTATAGCGATCATACAACCCTCTTCTTTGGACTGAGATCAGTAAGCCGTCATCTGTGGTATCTAAGCGACGCTGATATATAGTCAAGGATCTCTAATATGTAATTGGTCGATAATACATGTTGTATAATATATGATTTATAGTCTTTGATCTATCATACGTGATCTATAACTCATATATGGTCCATAATATGTGATCTATGGTCAGTGATCTATAATATATGAAGAATGATTTGAGGTCTCTGTCTTACATGCTTTCGGACCTGCAAAGTAAGATCTTTGTTGATCACTATTTTATGATCTAATATTCAATCTTTGAATTTTGATCATAAATGTAGTACCTTCCGTCCACCATCTACTTAAACTACCAGCTTAATTTTACTATTTACGGAATTTAGTGTTTAGTTTATAATTTAGAAAGTATGCCAAAAGCTGGGGTTATCACGCATATATGATTTACGATATAATCTGTATGCTATATATATGTTGAGGTCTATGAATTATGATGTTTGGTTTATGATTTTTGAACTCTGATTTCTCTCCCCCATTCTGTGATTTCACTGACATAAGATGAGTACTTACATATACTGTGATATGATATGATATATATCTATACAGACTATGTATTAAGCTGCCGTTCTATGGTATATTTCTAAATTCTGTTGTTAAAGAATTTATGGCAATATAGAATGTACGATTAACGTCTTGTCTTGTATGATACCTTTAGATGTTAAATGAATTATTGGATCTTTCTTCCTCTCTCTCTTTTTCTTTGTCTTCATCTATCTCTCTTTCTCCCTATCAGAGCTGAGCCCCTTTTGAACTGATTACAGTGACAGTTTTCGCTCGAGAGAAGTTTTATTCGAAAGCTTTCTTGAGCAAGTTGGATTTTATGGGGTCAAATAGCCTTCAGAGCAAAAACAGGTATAAAAACCAAACTTTAAATTTTTTGTTGAGTTTGAAGCTTCGAACTTAAGATGGTGACTATGTGAATTCCAGTTTAACTAGCAGCTCATTTGTTCTACATGAAAGGGTTTAGTTCCCATGCGCCTTTCTGCACTAAAATTATGATGATTTGTATAGTCAATTAACTAAAATTTTAACCAAAACCATTAATTAAACACAAATTCAAGTTTTTTACGTTCTCGTGGGAATTTCCGAAACAATTGCACAACAGAAATAAAAAAACTTAAAATATCAAAAATCATATCACCATAATTTGGCGCAGTCTGTAAGACCCTACCGTTTAATCACCTGTGACCAATCAATGTTGTAGAAAGAAAACAAAAACACTACAACAACAAACAAACATTATATGTGGGCAATAATTTGCGAATCCGCGAATGCGGAAAATCGTTCAATCGATGGTTTTAATCGAACAAAATCAATGAAGATGCCGCCATGGCTGGCCTTTAGCGGCATTTTATTGAAGCGCATTATGGCTTTCTGATGAGTTTCAGTTTTGCCACATAAAGCTTGTGTGTTGCTGTTGTTATTGCCGCTGTCGTTATTACTGTGTGAATTAAGTAGATGTGTTTGTTGTTGCTGTTGTGTAAGTTGCTTTTATACACTTGTAATTCTCAGCGATTTTATAGCGCACGCAGCAGCCGCAGGAGCTGGAGTTTAATCGCTCAACTGGCGTCTGCTGCAACGAGTGATGGCGCATTGGGAGAAATTATTGCTGAGTTTTCGGCAAAATGGGCTTTTAATAAATATTTTGGATATGAAATTTTTAGAAAGTGTGTATAAAAATTATATAAAAAATATTTTAAAATTCTGATGTTAAAAAATTAAAAAAAAGTAAATTAATAAAAAAAAAAAATAAAACAAAAATAAAAAAATAAATAAAAAAAAAAAAAATAAAATAAAAATATAAAAAAATTAATAAAAAAATTAATTAAATAATAAAAAATATGAAAAAGGTGCAGAAAACAAAAACAAGATGTAAAAATTTTTTTAAAATAATCTTGTTTTAATAAATTAAATTTTTTGGAATTAATTTTCGTAAATAAATTTTTTTGTTTTTTTTTCTAATACGAATATACGTGTTTTAAACAAACCTAAAATTTTTTTATTTCTAAAATTTTGAATTTTTTTAATTTAATTTTTTTTTTAAAGACGCCTACAATTTTTTTTAAATTCTAAAATTCGTTTTAAGCTGTTAATAAAAATGTTACAAAAGTTTTTTTTTCATTATTTATAGTTAAAAAAATTTATTTTTCTTCTAAAAAAAAATTCCAAAATTAAAAAAAAAATTCAAAATTTAAAAAAAACATTCTCCCTGTGTATATTTTGTTTATTGATAATAAAAATTTGATTCAAAAAAAACTTTTAATTTTTAAAAAATTTCTCCCAGTGTTTAGATGCTGTTTATTCTACTACCAACTGCTTAAATTTATAGCGCATTTTAATTATAATATGCCGCACACATTTTCGCACGCATGCGTGCTATCAAAGCACACACACAAGCACAAACACATGCATATGTATGTATGATAACGTGAGATCAAAACGGCCATCAGCCGTGCAGCAACAGTAGCCAAGCTTCGTAGATGACCACTTTCCTTGCATTTGTGCGCACTGGCCCCACTGTCGCCCCACCAAAATGAATTAGCCACTTTATGAGCAACTTCGCTTTGGCGGCAAGGATATTAACGCAATTTTATGACCGACATCTGCCCATAATTTCTCAGTGCGCCAAAGGTAACAGCGATATGGCGCACAGACTAGCTCTCAAGAGTGTGTGTGTGAGCGTGAGCTTAGCAGCTTGTGTGGGAAAGGGCTCGAATGGCAGCGAGCGCAAAATTTTTAATCGCAATTGCAGAAATTAGGTCATTTCGTAGAATTGAATGAGTAGTACCGGAAAAATGTAGTTTTAAGTTTAATGTGAATGGATATTAAATGGCCAATATGGGTTGATTTCATTTGAAACGAAAAAAGAGCGAATTAATAAGCAATATATTTGGAAATGATTTTTTTCTTGAATATGTTTTGTTTTTACGTATGATAGCTACTATTTTAACTTAATTACATAAATTATGCATTAATTTTTTTAATTATATATTAATTGTTTTAATTAAAATTAATTTTTTTTTTTCTTTTTTTTATATAATATTATCGCTATTTTAATTTTAATTACTTTTTAATTAAATTCAATAATTTTGTTAATTAGATATTAATTTTTTTAATTAAATTTTTTAATTTTTTTTGTTTTTCCATATAATAATTCACTATTTTATTTTAATTACATCAATTATTCAATAATTTTTTTAATTAAATTTTAATTTTATTAAATATTTTATTTTTTTAGTTATTTTATTAATTTTTTTATTTCATTTATTTCATTTTTTTGTATTTATTTAGTTTTTTTATTTAATTTTTTATCATAATTTTTATTATTATTTCTTTATTATTTTTATAAATATTATCGTTATTTTTTATTACTTTCTTTAAAATAAGCTTATTTGAAGGAATATTTTCATTTTCCATTTACTTGTGTCTTTACTTTTGCAAATTACATTAAGTATTCTTTAATTTTTTTAATGAGATGTTAATTTTTTAATTAAATGTTTTTATTTTTTCGTTTTTCCATATAATACTATCACTATTTTAATTTAATTACTTTAATTATTCATTAATTTCTTCAGATAAATTTAAGTTTTTTAATTAAATATTGAAATTTATTTAGTCTTTTATTATTATTTTTTATTTAATTTTTTATTGTTGTTTTTTCATTATTTTTATAGTTATTATTGTTATTTTTTATTGCTTTTTTTAATACATATTTATTTGATGAAATATTATGATTTTCCATTTATTTGTGTCTTTACTTTTGCAATTGCATTAATTATTCATAAATTTTTTTAATTAGATATTAATTGTTTTAATTAAAAATTAATTTTTTTTAATTTTTTTTCTTTCATAATTTTAATTGTTGTATATATTTTATTTTTTTATTTATTATTCCTGAATTTTTTCCAATATTTTAAATCTCATTTTTTTATTTTTATTTTTTTCTTTGTTTTAGTTTTAATTTATTTTTATATTTGTATATATCCTTTTCTTTTACTTCTACTCAAATTAATTTTTTCATTCTATTACTTAAAAAAGCCTCACGTCCGTAGTTGAATGCATAAATGTGTGTTTTTGGTCATACAAAAGTGTGTTTGTGTGTGTGCGAATGCTGGTGACGCCATAAAAAATCACTTAAGATAAAGGAATATCGTATGGAAATAATTCTCAAAGCAAAGAAGCGAAGTTCTACACCAAAAAAAATCAAAATCGAAGTGGAGCATAGCAATAACAACAACAAAGTGCCCAACAAACTTAACAAAAGCAGCAGCGTGGCGGCTAAAAGCTAGAAGATGTGCGTAATCAAAGTGAAAGCAACAAAGCAGCTAACACACACACATACATACAAACAAATAGCGGCATATTTACATAAATAGACAGCAAGAAAAATAGCAACAAGCGCAGCGGCTGCTGCAGGCTGCCACACAACAAAGGCAGACATTCAAAGTGTTAATGCGAGCAATTGCTGCCGTTTGTGGCAGATAGGCAGCGTTAGGTAGAGGGAGTACGAGGCAAGACAACTGTTCGGGGATTCTTATAGAAACAGTAGCATTTTAACTGCCAAGTTGTCAGCTACTACACCGGCCACCTTTATTATCAATGTCATTTGTGGGTAGAAGAATTAATGTTGCGCTGGCGTCAGCGTCGTTTCGGGTCTTAAAATTGTTGTTTCTGTTGTGCGGCTGCATGTTTATGCCGCTGTGTATGCTTGTCGCACTAATGAGAGCGGATGTGTCAACATTTTTATGGCTCATCAGCTGTAAGTGTGTGCGCTGGTGGCGTTGCTTTCATCTAAAGTGTGCAGGGAGTTGCAAGTCTTGCGAGAGTTAAGGGCGGCGCGTTGGCGGCAAAATATTTTATGCTGATAAATGTAACGCGGAGATTGGAAAGTTATAAAAAAGCATAAATTTTTAATGGGAAATCCAAAACAACACAATTTAGTGACTCATTAGCGTTGCAGCATTGAGTCATTTGTGGCGTTCGAACGAAATTACTCAGATTTATTGTAAGTGGTGGCATACTTTAGTGCTTTTTATATAATTTATATATTCTATTAACTGCTAAACGCTGCCAAGCGCCGTCTTTTAAGCTTAAATTGTCTGACAACACAAATAAATAAGCTATTAGTGGCGTGTTTATTAATTCACTTCAAATAATTGGCTGCCTTTTTCGATTTATTCCACCAAAATTTACCGATTGATTGATTTATGCGTTGGTGTACAGCGTTTTACATTTTTTTGTTTATTTATGCTATCAATTTTGTCTTTTGACGGTGTTTTGGGTGCTCAAACGCCATGTTCCCAAAAAGCGCGCTGTCAAGTTCGTGTCTTAAGTCTTTTGTTTGTCGCCGGATTTCCGTTGATTGGTTTGTTGGCAGCACAATGAAGTCAAGGTAGTATACATACATACATGAGTGAGTGTACATGTATGAGTGTATGTAGCGGAAATGTTAGAGGTGAAATTTAATTGAAATTAACGTAAAACTGATTTTTTCGAAAAAAATTAATAAAGATATTAATTTAAAAAATTTATCAGAAACTTAATTTAAAAAAAAATAATTAAAAAATTAATTTTTAAAATTAAATGTGAAAAACAGTCGTGGTTAAATTAATTAATTAAAAAATTAAAAAAAAATTAATTATGAAAAATTAATTAGGAAAATTAATATCAAATAAAAATCGTGGTTAGTCTTAGATATACTTTTTTTTAATTTTTCTTTGCTTGTTTTTGTATTTTTTTGTATTTTTTTAAATTTTTTGTATTTTTTTTAATTTACAGTTATTTTTTGCTCTTTCTTTTTTTATTTTACTTAACTAGATTTTTACAACTACTTTAATTTTCAATTAACCACAGTTAACATTTCTTGCCTTTTTCGCACAGCTACTAATATTTTCTTGGGCTTCCACTACCAATTTTGTTTGAATTTTTAATTTTCCATACTCAGCTATCATTCAGCCGCCACCACACGCTCACCATATTTGTGTTTTTATTCTACATTTTTTTCTATTTTTTGCTTTGCTGCCAAATTGGTTGTCACCATTTATTTGGTGACACAACATTAAGTGACTGTTAATTAACACCAAAAGCGTTAGCGTATGGCGTCAATTGTGTGCCAGCTACATAAAGTTAATAGCTAATGATTTGTCGATGGATTGAAAGGCCAAATGCGAATATTTCAATTAAACAAGTGGGAAGGAATCAAATACAAATTTGGTGGGGCAAAATAGTATAATAATGGAAATAATATAAAAAATTATTAGAAAAAAATTAAAAATTAATTAAAAATACTATATGTATAAAATTAATTAAAAAATAACGGAAACCCTAACTCAAAACATTAATTTAAAATAATTAATTAAAAAATTAATTTAAAATAATTAAGTAAATATACTAACATGAATAAAAATAGATTAATTAAAAATAATAATTTATAACATTAATTAAAAAATTTATTATTTAAAAATTAAAAATTTAATTAATAAAGAAATTGTTAAAATTAATTAAAAAATAATAATTAAAAAAACACTAATTCAAAATAATTAGAGTAAAATAGTAATAAATGTAAATAAAATAGATTATTTCAAAATTAATTTATAACATTAATTAAAAATAATTATTTAATTTTTACTCAAATTAGTAATTCAAAATATATAAATTAGTAATTTAGTAAAAACAGATGAATTAAAATAAAATATTTATAACATAAATTAACAAATAATTAATTTTTTTGAACAATAATTTTAAATTATTATTTAAAAATACAAATATAAATAAAGCAATATTAATTAAAAATAATAATTAATACGATTAACCAAAAGATAATTTAAAAATTTATTTAAAATATTAATTTGAAAAATTTATTAAAAATTATTAATTAAAAATAAAAATTTTAAATAATAATTTAAGAATAATTACTTTAAAATATATAATTAATAAAGACCGATTGAAACATTATTTAATTAAAATAACTGAATAATTTAGTTTAAAACAAAATTGATCTACAAAAGTAATATATTAAACGTTCAAAAACTTAATTAATTTAAAATATTTATTATAAAAAAAATTACCGAATGAAATTATTGTTGTTGAAATTGTTTTGAAACTTTAGTTTTTCAAAACTTTTTAAGCACAACTAGTTTTTCTTATTAATTTTGCAATTAAAATTTAAAAAAAATTTTGAAATTTTATTTTTTAATTATTTTAAAAAATTTTACATTTTTAAAAAACAAAAATTGAAATTTTGCATTTTTTATAAATTTTTTAATCAAAACTATTTTTACTAACTTAGATTAAATTTTAATTTTTTTCTTAATAATAATTAGTTTTTTTCCTATTACACAAAATTTAGTTACGAAATTTTTCAACATCCCTGACCCTCATTAGCTCTAATGAATGAATGAAATAACGGTAAATCAAATAAATTTCGAGCAAAAGTCTGAGAAACCAAAGCAACAGCGGTTAAAAAGCTTCAACTGGAAATCTTCAGACATCTTGTTGTTGTTGTTGTTGTTCACACATATAACTTTGGCTGCTCAAAGTGGCACCGACAACAAACAGCATCAAAGCAAAAAAAATTACAGACCAAAACAACAAAAAAGGAAAAATAAATAAAAGTCGCGTAAAACAACAACAAAGACATGCTAACACGTTAATTTATTGTCACTTAATGTCAAAGCAGCATTTCAATTCAATTAAAGTGTTAAGTTGTAAGCCATTGGTGGCAACAGCAACAACAACAATAAAATCCGGTGGTAAACAGGTAAAAACAGCCGAAGATGTAAGATGCGAACGGGCACAAGTACATATGTTCAAATTAAGAAAAAGGGAAGCGAAAATTTTGAAGCTGATTGCAAAAAAAGATAAAAAAAACAAAAATATAAGTATTAAAAAAAAAAAAAAAAATAAAAAAAAAAAAATAAAAATCAATAAAAATAAAAATATAAAAATATTAAAAAAAATAAAAATACATACACACATACATATGTACATATATATGTATAAAACCAAAAAATTAAAATTATAAAAGAACAAAAATTAAAGATTAAAAAAATATATACATAAATATAAAATTTACAACATGCAAATAAAAAAATTAAATTTTTGAAATTTAGAAAAAAAAAATTATTTGAAAACTTAAAAAAAAAATAATAAATGAAAATATAAAATAAAAAAAATATTTTGCTGATTTTAGCAGAACACAATTAAACATGAAAATTTTCTATTCAAAATAAAAACTTGGAAAATTAGAGTAACTAAAACATTTAAATTTTTATAAAAAAAATTAAATTAAAAAAAAATTAAATTTAAAAAAATTTGCATAAAAAAGTTCACAAAAAATTTGAATTAAAAAAATTATATTTTATACAAATTTTTTTTTAAATCATTCAATTTTATAAAAAAGAATTTCATAAAAAACAATTTAATTTTTTTAAAATTAAAAAAATTTGCATAAAAAGTTTACAAAACAATTTTTAAATAAAAAAAAAACAAAAATTATATTTTTATCAATTTTTTTTTATAAAATAATTTAATTTTTTAAGAAAAGAATTTTATTATAAAACAAATTTAATTTTTTAAAAATGTTTATATAAAAATTTAAATTTCATAAAATGTTTTTGACAGAAAAAAATTTAAATTTTATAAAAAGGTTTTTTATTTAAAAACAATTTTTTTTTAAGATCTGCTAATTAAAAAAGTTTGTTGTTGTTGTTTTTTTTTCAAATATTGCTACAATATCACTCATTTACTTTCCAACATTATTCAAGTCATTTTCACATATCTTAAGTTCTGAATTTATTGCCAACAGTGTTGTCAGCGTAGACAGACAGACACATTCATTTCTTAATTTATCTGATTTTCACTTTTTAACTCGGCCCGAAACACACGCACACACAGCGTAGAACGCACAAATGCTTGGCGGCATGCAACGCTGTGCGGTTTGTAACCCCTGCCACACTTCCAACAACCGTCAACTTGTTATTGTTGTTGTTAACACTTGTGTCATGTTGCAAGTGTGGCAGCAAACGTAAGCAGCACATTCAAATTAAATGGCAAAAACAACAATGAATTGCATAAAAATTAAAATGCGCGCAACTTAAAAGCTTCAGCATCGCCACACCACACACACCCCACCCGACCAGCCAGCAGTTAAGCGCTTCACCGCTTCGCCTGTTGTCGGTATAAATAAATTTGTACTGGCAATAATTTGCCACAAATACCGACACCAGCAACGAATCACTAAAACGAAACAGAAAACAAACCATCGTGTACCAATCAATGGCTGCAACAATAACAATAGCAACACGGCGGCGTAGTTGCCGTCACACAGTAGCGCTTTACTGTCATTAGCACCAGACGTTGCCGAAGACATATGCGCTTCACTTAGGCGGCTACCGCAATGCCGATTGTTGTTGTTTTTGTACAAAAAAGTGTTGTTGTAACACTTTTGTTGTTTTATTTGCGATATTGTTGTTTTATTTTTTGTTGTTGTTGTATTGTGTTTTGTTGTTGTTGTATTATTTTTTCCTTGTTGTTGTATTATTTTGTTCTTGTTGTTCTTGTATTATTTTTTCTTGTTGTTGTTGCCCAACAACCGCTTAACCTCACTCAACCCAGTCAAACTGTATGTGTCCACACTCCGCATCTCATTTGCTGCCGCTTCGACGCTACCCGCTCTCCATCCAGCACTCATGCCACTAAGTGGCAAATTGTCATTACGTTTGCATTGCCACTGTTTTAGTAATCAGCCACAGAGCCCCATCATCAACACAGAGCGCCTCAAAAACACACACCGTCACTTGGACTCTGCTGCTTTCGTGCGTTTTGATTGTACCCAGTCTCCTCAGCCGGGCTAACACCTTGGCTTAATGTTGGTTTTGTTGTTGCTACTTTTTTTGTTTACTAAAGTGTGGCTTTTGGTGGATATGGAGAGTATGCGGTAGCTGGGTAGTAGTCGCGACACATGCAATGCGCATTAGGGTCAAGCTGCGTTTTTTTTTATTTAATGAAGAACTTTTTTTAGTGTGAGTAGGGTTTCAAAAGAACGGAGTATCTCTTGCATAAAGATCAAAGGATCTGAAAAGTAGTGAGCTGAAGTCTGCTAAACCTAGAAATGAGGCACATGTTGTTTATTGGAACTTGGTAGCGTGGGTAGCAAGTCTATTCAGAAATCAAATAATTCACTAAGAATACCACTTCTTAGCAAACGATCCTATCTAAAAAAAGCGAAGACCCGACCGCATGAGTCTGGCACTGTTAAGCGCAGCTAGATTTATAGTTTCCCTAACTACATTCATTTGAGGCGATAAAACGAGCACTTGTCGCATATTTTCTCAAAAAAACTGAAGATGCTTTGAGTTCTGAGCGATAAAGTAGTCTCAGTCATTTTGTAAAACAGATTTTTCGAAGCATTTTCGAAGCTTCTTCGAAGTATTTAGAAGTTTGAAATGTTCACAGCTTTGTAACTCTTCAAAATCGAGTGCAGCAACAAGAATTTTATGTAAAACTAGCACTTTTTGAAGTTTATAGAAATACTGAATCTATAAGCCCGACTTTAGAAAGCATAGAACGACAGAGTAGTGAGAAAGAGTACACATATGAGTAACACAACCAATTCTCTAATATGCTGCGCTCAATTAGAGTCGTAAAGTACAGCTGAAGTATCAATAGTTTGCTCAGCACATTGAATTGAACTTGTGGAACGGTATACAGAAATTAAGTATTTTAAAGAAACCATGAAAAAAATTATTTCAGATGGACAAAAGTGCAACAAAGTTAGGTCTTATGAAAATACATATATCTAGCACAATTTAAAACATAAATTAGTACTTACCACTCAACTGTTTTTTCATGGTTTTGACTTGAACTTGTGGAACGGCAAGCTGAAAATAAGAAATATGGTATGAGAAAGCCACTTTAAACGATAAAAGTGATGAAATAATAGGAAAAATTGTTGTAAGAAATTACAGGCGCTACAAATAGGTGGATATTTGAGGAAATAAGCTAAACTGAACTTGTGGAACGGTATACGAAAATCAAATTTTTAAACAAGGAAAAAAAATTAATAAGATTGAAAGATGAAAAAATTAATAAGATGTTAGATGAAACCACACCAATGTTAGGTATTATGAAAATTGATATATCGAGCACAATTTACAATATAAATCAGTACTTACCACTCAACGGTTTTTTCATGGTTGAACTTGTGGAACAGCAAGCTGAAATTAAGAAATTTTAGAAATATGATATGAGAAAGTCATTTTAAACGAGAAAAATAATAAAAAAATATAAAGTTAGAGGCGCTACAAATAGGTATACACCTATTTGTGAGGAAAATAAACAATTTCGGATTAAATTAGTATTCGGGAAAGTAACTATATCTTACAAAAACTCCCTTTTTGATTTCGTACCGAGTTTGCTGCTACAAAAAAAAAACATTTTAAAAGCAACTCAAGCAAAAGTTTTCAAAAAAAATTATATGCTGCTATATTGCAACCCTACTTGCAACGCCTAAGCGCAATAACGGCAGCAATCACTTAAGCACATCGCATGCCACAAGTCGTTTGCTGCCACACGGCGACTCTCGCTGCAGCCGCCGCAGTTCGCTTGATGTTATTTCGCACTTTGCACAACAACAACAAAAAAAATGTAAGTACAACAACCCAACGTGTGTTTTTGGTGGTGATTGCGACTGCGCCGGCGGTGGCAATAAATGCCTGTCACACTGGACAATCGCTTAATGGCTCGCCTTGCTACATGAAAATATACTCAAGTGTTATCGATTAATGTCCACAAGCAGCAGCTACCGAAACCCCGATGATGGTGCGAAGGCTACCAGCCGCCAACCATTGTCGTTCAAATATTGCCGCGTTTGAAGTTGTGCCGCCGCCCGGACGATTTGTGGCGACGCTAGCGCTCCTGTGTGCGGCCGCCGTTACATCTGTCGGCCGAGTTTGTGTGTGTGAGTGCGTTGAAGGTGCTGCCACCTTTGGCCCGACACTCAAGCCGGCTGCCACGCCGCGCTATCGCCAAACTATCTGCCTGACTTACTGCCTCCACTGGCGTTTGTTGTTGCTGCTTTGCTTGTGCACCGCGTTTCGCTTGTATGCGGGCGCTAATGTCGCCGGCACAGCAAACACCTTTATCAGCGCTTACTCACGCTCACTCAGCGGCACAACGGGCTCGGTGGCATCAACTGATTGCCACTGAATGCTGCGCGTGTTTGCCGCCGCCGCCGCTGCCACTTTGGCTATCAGCATTCGCCACAACTTAGTAAGTGAGTGTGCGCTGATAGCGCGCGGCTGATTTTTACTCTATATATACGGGTGTCGTGCTTGGCGCTGCCTTCCTTGGTGGTCAGTGTGCCGGCTGGGGCTGCCTTGCATGCAATAATCTTTTGGGTTGATGATATTTATGTAAATTTATAGTGGAGTGTGAGTGTTGCGAATTTAATGCCTCACTTATAAAATAAAGAGCATTTCCTGTCTCGGCTTTTAATAGCTTTTGCTTTAGCCAAGTGTACGTGTGTATGTGATATATTTTTGAATTCATAAAATTTATTCTATTTGGACCTGCGGGATGGCTTTAGGTAATATTTCGTAGAACCAAGCTGGGCAAGAATGCCTCTTCACAAACTCTCTGCGGGATTATTCGGCTGGTCTTAAGCTTCTTCGATGATTGTGGGCTTGTTTGTATGCCAAAGTCATAAGCCCATGTCTCATCGGCCGTTATAATGTTCTCCATGAATGTGAGATGGGAAATCGCACAACCAAGCATGTCCAAAGAGACCTGTTTTTTTAATATTTTTATTTTTGTTTTTTTTTATTTTGTTATTTAATTTTAATTAAATTTCTTTGTTTTAATTTTAATGTTTTTTCATTTTTATTTTTTTTTTTTTTTTTTTTTTTTATTAAATTATTTTGTTCAAATTTCAATATTTTTATTTTAATTTTTTTTTAATTTCTCAGTTTTTTGATTTTAATTGTTTTAATTTTTTTAATTTTATTTTTATTTTTATTTTTTTTTTTAATTTTTTTTTTTTTTAATTTAATGTTTTGAATTTTAATTTCATTTTATTTTTTAATTTTTGTTTTCATTATGTTTTTAATTTTTTTTAATTTTAATTTTTTATTTTTTAATTTTTTTAATTTTAATTCAATTTTTTTGTTATCATTATAATGTTTTAAATTTTGTTTAATTTTAATTTTTTATTTTTAATTTTTATTTTATTTAATTTTTTTTTTTTTAATTATAATGATTTTTTTAATTATTAGTTTAATTTTAATTTTTAATTTTTTTAATTTTAATTATAATGTGTTTTAATTTTCATTTTTATTTAATTTTAGTTTATCTGCTTTGATTTTATTTTAGTTTTTAATTTTTAATTTTTTAATTTTAATTTATTTTTATTTTTTTAATTAATTTTTATTTAAATTTTCTTTTAATTTTAAATTTTAAATTTTTTTATTTACAAATTTTTTAAGTTAATTAGTTTTTTGAGTTTACAAATTATTTGTTTTTTATTTCTTTTGTAATTTATTTTCAAAAAATATTTTTCTCATTCAAAAATTGCTTGCATTCTAAATCTTGCAACAGTATTTCGGAGTCACTCCCGCAGCTTGCATTTATTATGTCGCATATTTCAACCGTTCCCCACTTGCCTTAGCTTGCGGCACGCCTAAGCGCCCGCCTGCCGCACACTCTCCACGCCAACTGGCGCTTGTTGCAACAAGCAAAAATTTGTTGCAACTATAGCACTGCAATAACTAAGTGGAAGTGACTGGCTGTGGCGCAGATTTGCCTTTCAAATTTACTTTTGGCACAGCAACATCAACAACAACAGCAGTAACAAATCGTGTGGCAACTACTAACTGACTGCATGTATTTTAAGTAGATGCCACAGCTGCTGGCTACTGGCTACTGGCAGCGTCCAACTACTGTCTGCCACAGGCAATTTCTAACATTTTTACATCATGCCACATGCAACAACTAAGCAAGCTGTAGTGATTTGCATATGCGCCACTAATGAGGCATGCTGCAGCCCACAGCAGTTAGCGAGTCCGAATGCCTAGCTTTGCTTATTTGCGCATGCGCGCCTGCAACATGTAGCCGCACACCAATAGCCGTAGGCGCCACAAGCGCGCACTGCCGGCATGCCACGGCTGGTTGGCCGAGGCGGTGGGCGACACAAAATCCACAAAATCAAATCAAATGTAGAATTGTTTGTTGCACAAATGCACGAATTATGTGCAGCATGCAAAATTTAGTAGCTGCCATTAGGCGTGTTACAAACGACAACGGCAACAACAACAAGACCAAAAAAAAAAAAAATGCATGCAGCGCGCCTACAAAAGGCCAGACGCGCGGACAGCCAATGAGCCATCAATTTTAATTCGTTCAACTCGGTTGGCTGACTGGTGGGTTGGCTAGCTGACAGTTATGGTGACTACCGTATAGCAACAACAACAACAACGACTATTGCAAACACCGCGTTGCCTTGCCGCCTTCACCTTAAATGGCTAGCAATGCCGTGCCACTCGCTTTGTTGTTGTTGCGCTGCTAGTCATATGATGCTTGTGGTCGTTGCTGTTATTGTTGTTCGGGCACAGAAATCATGCAGCCATAAAATGTTGCAACAAATCGGTGCATTTGTAAAATTTGCAAAGCTACACAGGCAACAACAAACAAATCGGGCGCGCGCGCTAGTGGCAAATGCGGAAGGCGCTTGTGGGTGCGCGCTGCACGGTTGGTGCAAGTTAAGTGCTGGGGGGGTGGTGTTGTAGCCATGTTTGCGCTTGCCAGTGAGCATTGATGCGCGGCGCGCGCTTCGATTATTCGTCGAAAAATCGCAAAAATATGCGAGTTAAAGCCGCTGATGTGTTGAAAGCGCCAGCGCTTGAGCTGTGCGTGTGTGCGTTTGTGAAAGGGCTTGCATGCGCGCCCAGCGTCAAGCGCGCTCAATGGCGCTGAACTTTATTTGCGTATTCTTTGCACTGCTGTGTTTGTAGTTGTTGTTGCGCCTTGCGCTTTGATTTAATTGCTGCACGTACAAGTGAAGCGTGAAGGCGGAAGTGTGCTGAAATTCTTTCAGTTTTATTTTTTTGATTCGTGAAATATTTTGCAACTTTTCAATATTTTCTTGTTTTAGTTTTTAAAGATTGTTAATTTTTGCTAAAATTTTTTATTTTTTTTCATTGTTAATATTTGTTATAAATATGCAGTTGTTGATGACTGATTTTTAATTACTAATAAGTGATTACTCATTTTTAGTAATTACTGATTTCTATTATTATGTAATGGTTATTAATTGACTACTTATGGATTACTGATTATTTCTTAGGGATTAATCATGATGATTACCGAAAATTGATAATGGCTAAGGTATTATTGATTACTGATTACTGACCGTTCATCAGTGATTACTGATTTTTTATCATTAATTACTGATCGTTAATTATTGATTATCGTCTACTGATTATTAATTAATGATTACTCTTATTTAGTATTTATTAATTTTAATTATTAAATAATGATTATTAATTGATAAATATTGATTACTTATGGATTACTGCTTATTTTTTAGAGTTAACATTGATGATTATTGAATATTGATAAAGGATTATTAATTTTTAGTAATTACTTATTTCTATTATTACGTAATGATTATTAATTGATTACTTATGGATTACTGATTATTTCTTAGGAATTAATCATGATGATTACCGAATATCATAATTGGTAATTTATTATTGATTACTGATTACTGACCGTTCATCAGTGATTACTGGTTTTTTATGATTGATTACTAATCGTTAATTATTTATTACCGTCTACTGATTATTAATTAATGGTTACTCATATTTAGTATTTGTTAAGCTATGGATTACTGATTATTTGATGGGAATTAGCTTATGTATAGAATATTGATTAATTCAAAAATCAATTTATTATTGATTACTGTTTACTGAGCGTTAATTATTAATTACCGACTACTTATTATTAATTACTGATTAATGATTATTATTATTCATTACCGATTGTAGCCAAATCGTAATTGATTATTGATTCTCAAATAAGTATTATTGATTCTAAATTACTGGTTACTGATTACAGATTACAGATCATTGACTACTGATTACTTGTCATTGATTACTGACCGTTAATTCATATTAATAAATAATTGAAGTTGATTATTTGTTAGTAATTCATTTGATCTAGAATTATAAATGATTAACGAATGTCGAATATTGATAACTGATTATTAATTATTCAGTAATGATTATCGGTCATTGATTACTGACAGCAAATCTGAAGTTACTGTCCCTTAATTTTTCATTACCAATTACTGATTATTGATTTCTGCCATTCCTACTGCTATTGGTAATCGAATTTTGATTACTGACGCCTAGTTTTTGATTAATAAGTACTGTTTGCTAATTATTAATAAGTACTGGTTACTGAATTTTTACAGTAAATTAGTGATTATCGATTACTGACCCTTAATTTTTGATTATTTCTGACGAGACTTTTAACTATTGTATGTTAATCAAAATTAGCCGAGTATTCCAACTTGGAAGCTTGATAGCTTCGCTGCCCTGTGATAAATAATAGAAATCACAATAGAGAGCTGTCCTCAAAATCTCGACAGCGTCCTCAAGCTATTTGCTTTGCCGCTCCAACCAACACATAATCCTCACCAACAATGCTGCAGCGAAATGCGTGCTGTTGTTCGCGCGCAGTTCAATTTTCGCCTGCTTTTCCATTTATTACTCGCTTTTATCTACAGTTTTTCTCGCGCAGTTTTATTGTCGCTGACAATTTGGTCGCGCAATTGTGACAAATGACCGTTGCTGAAGAGCCATAAATTTCAAAAGGCGCGTACAATCGAGTGCGAATAACGCACCAGCAGCGCCAACAACGCGAACAACTTACTTGTGACCATTTACTAGCGACTCACTTACTTAGGAAGGAGTATAGTACGCACTAAAGCGGCTGACAACTCGCCTGACACATGACGGCGCACACATGCATACATATATGGAGCAGCGCATAGCTGCCACTCGCTGTACGCGATTCCATTTCAATTTATGCCATAACATTCTATTATGATTATTTTTCACTATTTATTTACTATTTATTAGGCGAGTGGCTTGGGAGAGGTGACCACGGCGGCATAATTGTGACACGCGCTTTTGTAGTGGCGCGCACGCGTGTATGTGTGCGGCTAAGTTTGGCTGTGCGGTACTTTTATGTAGATATGCGTAGTGTACTTATACGTACTTGTCCACGCATTTGGCACTTATGAGACGCGCTAATGTCCATAATGGCAAGATTTACTTAATTCATTTAAGCATATCGCATCATATGATCTAGCAATCGCAAGTCAAATAAATTCAATTGAAAATTTAGTCAGCAAAAGCAGAGCACAGTAGATAGTATTAAATGGAATAAAAATACTTTTCACAATATGTGATGTAACATCACATGATGTGACATCAATTCACAACAAGTGATATCACCACTTGAAAACTGCAGATAAGATCACACATAATTATAACAGCTTATATTACATAACACATGCTTGATATGGCAATAAATCACGACTTGTGATGGAACATCATATGACATGTCATCACATCTTTTTTTTAAGAGCGTAGCTTTTGAAACTTCTTTAAAGATTTTATAAACTCCTTATATTTAGTATTTGAAGTTCTAGTGCAAGTGTTTAGTCCTCAAAAACGCCCAGAAAAAGTTTTTCTGATTTCTTAAATATTTGAAGTTCTAGTGCAAGTGTTTAGTCCTCAAAAACGCCCAGAAAAAGTTTTTCTGATTTCTTAAAAAATAAAAATTAATTTTAAAAACAATTTTGTACAGCAAAGCTTTTGAAAAAGCTTTTTCAAGCTTATTGAAAAATAAATATACAAGTATTTGTAGCTTTAATAAGAATTTTAAGTTCTATAAAAGCTTTCAAAATTAGTAAAGCTTTCAAAAAGAGATTTTAAGTTCTAAAAAAGCTTTCAAAATAAGTACAGCTTTCAAAAAGAGATTTTAAGTTCTAAAAAAGCTTTCAAAATTAGTGAAGCTTTCAAAAAGAGTGTTTTTAAATCCTTAAAGCTTTAGAAACCAGTTTTGTAACAGCGAAGCTTTTGGAAAAGCTTTTGAAACTTCTTAAAAGATTTTTAAACTTCTTCAATACAATTAACTGAAGTTCTAGTGCAAATGTTAAGTTCTTAAAAGCTTTTTAAATTATTAAGGATCTCAGAAAAAGTTTTTCTGTTTTTTTTTAAATAAAGACTCATTTTAAATCCGCTTTGTCACAGTGAAGCTTTTGAAACAGCTTTTTCGAACTTCTTGAAAGCTAAGTGTATATTTTGAAGCTTTTTAAAATTGCAAAGCTTTCAGAAAAAGCTTTTTTACCTTCTTTAGTAAATAAGTACGCATGCAAAAGGCTGTTTCCTAATGGCGAACTGGCGATAAAACTAATTTTTTTATTTCTTAAAAAATAAATATAAACTAGAAAAGCTTTTTGCTATTAGCAAAGCTTTCTAGGGAGTCGTTTTGTTTATTTTTAATGAATTATTTATTTTTAATAAATATGAATTGAAAAACCTAAATTCTGACAGAAATATTTTTTATATTCCTAAAAATGGTTATGCATCAAAAATTTGTTAACAAAGCTTTCCAAAAAGCTTTTTTTAAATCTCAAGAACCAAAAATATTCCTAAATTCCGTTAAAATATTCTATGTTTTTTGTTATTTCTAAAGTGAACAGTTTGTTTGCTCGTGCGCTTATCACCGCTATTGACTGCTGACTACCTGATTGCCCGCTACTCTAATACGCCGTTAAGCTGCACGAGGCAGCAATTAATCTAACGAAGACACACTACACTTTTCAAGAAATATTGTACAAATACATATATACATACATACATGACTTTGTCTATATAATATAAACACATATGGGTACATCTTTAAATATAATTTTAGAGCAGAGCGTTCGGCTGATTGCTAACACGTTCGTTCGCCACATCGAGGTGTGAGGTAAATTGCAAAGCACCAAATTTGTGGGAAAATTATACAAATGCCTTCCAATTCTTTATTTTATTTTTGTACAAAATCAAAACTATTTTGAATTTTAAATTACCTAAAAACAAAAGCGACTAATGCGCTCGTAAACATCATACAGAAGCGAGTTACGGCCGACAGACTCCTGTATCGACGAGTAGGTAGCCGCGATTGATGCTGCAGAGCTGCGCTACATGCAAGATAGGTTTATGGTATATGCGGGTACGCAGACAAACGCGCCGCTTTGGGAGCAAGTGCCATGCATAAATTAGTCAAATGGCGACAAAGGTGGTCTCCGTACATGAAAGCTACAAGAGGCGAACTCCGCATAATGGAAATAGTCGATAATTATAATAAAAGCGTAATAAAAACGAAGAACAATTTTAATAAAGAAGATGTTAATAAAGTAATGAAGCGACTGTGGTGACCATAATGAAGTGTTATGCATACAAAAAATCGGTGTTTGGTGTTTGGAAGGCATAATTTGGGCTTAAAAAATATTATTAGAGATAAGAAAATCGATAAAAAGTTTAGGAAACATAAAAAAATGTGAAAGGTTTATAGGTGGCTATGGAAGATTATTACCAGTAAAAAAAGAACGTATTAACAATAAAAATAGATAGAAACGAAATTATTTATTTATCCGGTTTGTGGGTTTACTGCCGACAATTCACAAGTAAATATATTTCATTTGGTTTCATAGCTCAAAGTGTGGAAAAAATAGACATTTTTACTTTATTATTATTATTTTTTAATAAAATATAATAAAAAATTTACAAATGAAATGCAATTCTTGGTAGCCCAAAAATTATATTTTTTGAAAAAAAAATCCGAATTCTCTTGGTAAAAACAAGATTTGGATTTTTTTTTATTTAAAAAAAAAAAATTTTGGATTTTTTTTATTAAAAAAAAAAATGGATTTTTTTTTATTTAAAAAAGAAATAGATTTGGATTTTTTTTATTAAAAAAAAAGATTTAGATTTTTTTTATAAAAAAAAAAATAAATTGGATTCTTTTTATTTTTTTTGGAAAAAAATTTGGAAATTACTTTCAATTAATTAAAAAAAAAATATTTTGTACAAGCCATTTTAAGTACCTCCTAAACAAATTTTTGGGAAAATTTCCTCTACAGCTCAAAATATCGAAAAAAATAGTTAAACTTATTTTATTTCATTCACTTTTAAAATATTTTTATTTCGTACTAAACAAAATTTTTGGAAAAATTTTCGAATTATTTTTTTTTTATAAAATGAAACAAACCCTCCAACTTTACTTTATTATTATTATTTTTAAATAAAATATAATAAAAAATTTACAAATGAAATGCAATTCTTGGTAGCCCAAAAATTATATTTTTTGAAAAAAAAAATAAATTCCGAATTCTCTTGGTAAAAAAAAAAGATTTGGAATTTTTTTTTTATTTAAAAAAAAAAGATTTGAATTTTTTTCTATTTAAAAAAAAAAGATTTGAATTTTTTTTTATTTTTTTTTGAAAAAAAATTTGGAAATTATTTAAAATTAATTTTTTATTGAAAAATCCAACTTTTTGGTACAAGCCATTTTAAGTACTAAACAAATTTTTTGGAAAAATTTCTGTGCTGCTCAAAATATCGAAAAAAATAGATATTAGATAATAATTCACTTTTATAATATTTTTATTTCGTACTAAACAAAATTTTTGAAAAAATTTTCGAATTTTTTTTTTTTCATAAAATGAAAAAACCCTCCAACTTTTTTTGTATTAAGTAAAAATATTGAAATTTTGGAACAAAATTTCGAAATGGTTGGAAAAATTTTCGGAATTTTTTGTCTGACAAAAAGTTTTTATAATAAAAATTCAACTTTTTTTGCACTACAAAATATTATTTGGAAATATTTTGGAAAATTTTAGATTTTTTTTATTTTTTATAAACAATCCAACTGTTTTGTAAGAAAGAGCAAATTTTCTGTTCCCAAAAACCTTCAAAAAAAAAGTTCTTCTCCAAATATTCACCTTTCCCTTTATAAATTCTCCAGTTTTATTCTGAAAACAACTAGTTATTTGGAAAATTTATTATTTTTGTTATATTTATATTTGACATACGCCTGATTATTCGAACTGCCACGTGAGGCGCCTATCCCTAACGGATACCTACTTGTAGGCTCCTAGAAAAAACATCACTGATAGTAATCTGGTCTGGTCTGGTAATCTGGAATATTTTCGTTGTTATAATTGGAGTACCTTTAGCTGGCCAAAAACCAAAATATTAAAACGATTGTAGATTCTGTTATATAGAATATTTAAAACCGAATGCCTTAGAGGGACTCTCTTGCCGTTAAAATGCTCAACGATTGTGTTTCCTCGTTCTCTAGGCTTTTCTATTTAGTCCTTGTTCGGAAAACTTGTTTATTTGAAGAGATATTTCAAGAAGTTTGGCATGGGTGATTGTCCAAGGCAAGGGTACAATCTGCGACTAAATTGTTTAGATAGGAATACTATAACATATAGCTGCCATACAAACTGACCGACCAAAATTAAGTCTTTGTATGGAAAACTTTTTTGTTTGACTAGGTTAGATCAGCAAATTTGGTATAGATTCTTGTACAAGGCAACGCTACAATTTCCCAATAAACTGTTTAGATCGGTCAACTATATCATATAGCTGCCATACAAACTGACCGACCAAAATCAAGTCTTTGTATGGAAAACTTTTTTGTTTGACAAGGTAACTTCACGAAATTTTGTATGTATTATTGTACAAAGCAGCGCCGCAATCTCCCAATAAATTGTTCAGATCGAACGACTATATCATATAGCTGCCTTACAAACTGAACGATCAAAAATAAATTGTTTCATGGACAACTCTCTTATTTGTTTGGTACAGCCAAGTTTTTCTTGCTTTAACTCCACTTGTTTCTATCTAATCTCTTCTTCTTCGAACCCAAACTAATCTAAAGCAATTATACCATATATATAACCTAACATAATCTAACTCATTTAACTCCGCTTAATCTAACCATTTTGGGCTTATTCGCTTCACAAACCTTCCAAACATGAAAGATAATTTGTTTAGAGCTGCTTTGTTTACAGAATGAAGTAATTAACTTGCAGAATGCTTGAAATTCCTTTGAACTCTAAGAACTGCTTGCCATTTATATGAATGCCAAGCTTGTTTTGTCCGATTTTGGTGCCACAGACTGTAGTGACAAGTGGCGGCAAGCTAAATATAAGCTATTGAGAGAGAGCTGTGAAGAAAGCCGCCGGTTCCGTAAGCCGGCGGCGGTGTAAAACTATACAGAGTTGCGCTGTTGCAAGTAAGTCGCACTTACTCACTTTCGCAGAGCTTTGTGGCGGTGCCAATTGGGGCTGAACTTTTTTCTGCTCATAACAAAGATGGCACAGTTGAACTCATACTCTCGGCAAGTGGATGAGTCCACTTTACCGTAAGCGGCTTCTGGCAGCTATACAAGCGTTCCGAGTAACCGGGCGGCAATTAGTTGCTGCAGGCTAGAAAGGAAAGCTCACAAGACGAGCTTTGGACCAAGCGCGGTATATTTGTGGCACGTATTTACAATGTATTAACGGCGTAGCACGCACATGCAACACAAAACTTGTTGTTGCAACAATCTAACTATGCATAATTGCTGGTGGCAGGAACGCTCTAAACATGCCGCGCCATCAATGTCTTAATTAAATATGTTGTAAATCTTATTTTATTGCATTTATTGATTTGCAGCATTTGCTGTTTTAGTTCTTTGTGCCAAATTGCTGTTGGCCATAGCCAAATACGTCACAGAACATGCCACAAGCACTTGGTGCATTCAAAGCATGCGCGTTTCATAGGCGCAACATATGTAGGCTGCTGTTGCAGCAGCAGCAAGCAACGTGTTGATGATTTTTCTTGTTGTTGTTGTGTTTATTTTGTTGTTGTTGTTGCTTTTGCTTGTAATCGCTGGCATAGTCACACGTAGACGCGTAATTGTCATGCTTGCAACACAATAATATTGACGATTTGCGAGCGCTCACATTGCAAATTGCCGCAGCGCATTGTTGTTGTTGCTTTTGCCTGCAACTGCTGCTACTAGCGCGTTGTTTTGGCATTAAGCTTAACCCAAATCCATTAAATTGCCCCCAAGGTGCGCAACACTTGCCGCGCGCGCTTGCTGCACGCATGTATTGCGCGCTAATATTGTTGTTGTTGTTGTTATTGTTGTTGTACAACATGTTGTCATTACAATAAATTACCACGCTGTGGCAGCAACATCTACAGCTTCAAAACAAACACAAAATCACTTAAAGCGCACTTGACAAGCTTCTTGCCACAGCACGTTGCACCTTCGACGCATAACAGTTAAGCGCGCTAACATGCTGCTGCGCCTGTTGTTGTCACTTTTGCATTGTGTTGCACTGGCTCTTACCAAATTTGGTCAGTGTTGTATGCGCCTTCATGTGTTTGTTGTTGTTGTAATGTAAGTTATTCAACTTAAAAATATCTCCGTCGCTTCATTCAAGTTTTTGTTGCACATCATTGACTTGTCGCATTACCACTGTGCTGTTTCAACTTCATTTGGGAACGCGCAACACGCATTTGCCACAGTGCAACACGCATTGTTGCATATTCATGTGTATGTGCGCGCGTCTTTTTTCGTCATCAATCGTCATTTGCGCCTTAATTTTTCCATTTTTATATTTTTTCGCTTACTTTGTATCGCCTTTCGTACAACGTGCAACAACACAATTACGGCCGCAACGTGTTGATTACTTCATGTTCAATTGCCGCGTTTAATGCGCCAAGCGCACAACCTTTGGCTGCGCATCTACAAATCGATCACATCGCTGCTGCCGCTGCTGTTGCACGCATTGTTGTTGTTTTTGTACACACGCTTACACGTTTTAAACGCCTCTTTGTATTGCTTGACGTCCGCGCGGCTGCTGTGAGTTATAGCATTGCCTTGGCTTAGCGGTTTTATTTGTTGCACATTCCTGCGATTTAATTGAACTATCCGTTGCAAATTGTTGCAAGTCAAGTCGCAATGCCGCGACAATTGCGCAGGCTCATGTTTATTTATTTGCGAGAGTTGCACAGTGGGTTGGGCGGGAGAAAATGATGGAAAAATTAAATTTTACGATTTTTGCTCTCATTATTGTTGCAACATGTTGCTGAGAGCCATTATTAGTGTTAAGGGATCTACGTATAGCCAACAGCTGAGCTTCTAAGTACAAAAAATAAAGACTACCAACGAAATCATATACCTTTAATTGGAAAAAATAGTTTTAAAGGCACCCAGTATGGATTTATCTGTAAGTAACTAGTTTCGGACTAGTTTAAAATTATTAAAATAAAAATAGTTTCTTTAATAGGCGTTTGATTGAAAAACAACAAAAACTAAAAACTGGTCCAAATATAACTAGTCCATAACTAGTTACAAAATTTATCATTTATGTATTAATATTAAAAACTGATAATTTTTAGAAAAAATAACATTAACGGCTTGCATTCTTTTAACAACTTGTATGCAAAAATTTTAAGTAAGTAGTTTGAGGCTAATGATGAGCTGCCAGTTGTCAAACTTTCAAACACTTTGAAGTGACTTATTACACTAAGCAGTCTTGAGTACTCCCTTAACTTTACTAATTTATTCATAATCTACTACAAATAAAACACTGTGCTGCAACATTGTCAACTTTTTTGGTCATTAACTTCGACAATCTTCAACTTCGTGGAATTGATGTAGGCGCGTTTGACTCGTACGCCAAATATGTGCGTCATTGTAGTTTTTTTGTTAAGCAATGGGTGCTTTATAAATTGTTAAATATACGTAAATACATACATACATACATATGTATACATATGTATGTATATGTAAAGCTTTGTGACTACAAGTTTTTCTCGAGTTCTACTAATCTATAATTTAGTAAGATAATACAACATTCTCGCGGAGTTTATAAGTTAGTTTACAGAGCAATTATTGCATATAAAATGCTTGCAAATTTCATATTTAATAACACTCTCTTAGCTTTAAGCGTTTTTCATTGTCCCAAGGACCCCAGCAAGCGGCACTAATTTCGATTTTCGCATATCAGCATATCAAGGACTTGTATAGAATAATGAAATTCCGTTGAAAAGCTCTTATTGTTAAATGTTTGAACTAGTAACCAACTAGTTACTTTTGGTCCAGTTACAATTTTTGCTATAGATTTCTTTTAACAATATTTTCGTGAATAAAAATTATTTGTGCTTTTCACAACTAGTTACCAACTAGTTACTGTTGGTGATTTTGCTAATTTCTTATGAATATTTTCATTTTACGAATAAGCAAACTGTTTAGGTCAGGTTTTAGAATCTTTTCGAGCTCGTAATATGCATCTAAAGACAGTCCTCTCTTCGTAAACCCTCCTCAAATGATGTAGCGAGTCTTTTTTTCGCCAACCGACACTTACTAATCAACCGCTTGCGAAAGACCACCAGCCTACTTAAGTAGCCCCTACAGATATCATTAAACTAAGCTTTCTTGTAACTTTTACCCCGTCATTAATTGCCTGCTGCATTTCCGACCACCCAAGCTAACTGAACGCGCTTCGTTTCGAACCACCAGTGCCGCTGCTGATGGTGTTGTCGACGCATTTATTGTTTTAATACCTTAATACAAAGAAATAATATATGCCAATAAATTTGAGCTGGACATATAAATGACTGCATAGGTGCACGTGTATGTGGCACACACAATTTAGTCACACGCAGTCGCTGTGTGTAACGCGACGGACACATAAAATATTGATTTGATTCGTTAATAGCTGTATCTGGGATCGCGCTGAGCTGAGCGCGCCGCCTTGCGCTGGGAAAGGTTGGTGCACAAAAGTTGCTTTTGCTTTTTTAATTGCTTCATGGCTTTGACATGCAACGAATCGAATGAGACAACAGGCGACAAGCGCGCAAACGCGCATGTTTATACGCTATATATATGTGTTTATGTATAGTAGATATATGTATAATATATATATGCACTTACCAGTAATAGCGGCGACTAAGTAGGTAGTAAGCGCATAAATATGAGATTTGGCTGCCGCAACAACGCGCGGTTGCGTTTTTTAATGTTGTTGTTGTATATATGACTTTTGGTATTGTTGTTGTTGAGGTATATGTTAAGCGCTTGTTGTTGTTGCAAGACCGCACAGCATGCGCGCGACAAGTTTACAGCACACCGCGCTTAGCGCGCGCGCAGGGAGTCATCGCCGCGCAAGACAGCGCGCCACAGCGCGCCACACCGCGATGCTGCCGTCGCCTAAAATGACAATAAATAAAAACAAAAACAAATGTAAGCAAAAGCAGTTTCATATTTTTTATGCGCGCTGTTTTTAATTACCATAATTTTTTCTGCGCGCCGAGATGAACAAGGCGCGCGGTTGCAAGATATAAGAAAAATATACAAAAAATACAGAAAAAAGTAACAAAAAAATGCAGCAAAGATAACAAAATATAAGAAAAACAAGTAAATTATAATAAAAAAGCTAGAAAATTAAATATTCTTCAACATTTTAGTCACAAGCTTAGTGACATATAAAACGCGCCGCGTCGCGCTTTTGCCGCGGCCTCATACATATATTTTTATGGCTCATAAGCCAAAAGCAACAACAGCAATAAGATAGAGGTACAAAAACTATTGATTCGCTAAATGTATAGCCTCGCCTAGTCAAGTCTACAGCGCCGACAGCCAACCAAACTGCCGCCGCGCAAGCCCACCCGCCCGCGCTAACCTATGCGCAGTCTCTCAGCCCATACATTCACCATGACGCTCGCCGCGCATCAACGTCACCACCCATTCACTTTTATTTTTATGTATTCCTTTTCTATTTGTTGCACTCAAAGTGCCAGGCAACGCGCTAGCCAGTTGATCACTTTATTCGTCGTGGCTGCGAGTCACGTCACGCCATGCCACACAGCCACAGCACAAACGCCATTGCAATGCAAGAGGGCAAAAAAAGAAGCGAAAAAGGAAAGGAAAAGTCTCCGTAGCCGGGACCCCACACGCGCTTGCCACTACACGCTGCAGCAGCGCGCCACACTAACAAACCGCGCAGCTTAGGCCACACCGGGCGTCTTAGACATGTGGACGTCCCACGGTTTGCTAGCCGCACTAAAGCTGCCTGACTGGTTGGTTGGTTGGTTGGCTGGTTTTTGTTTTTGTCGCGTTGGTCGCTTGGGCCTCAAAGCTATTTTTGCTTATTGCTGGCCTACCATTGTTACAACGCGACGGCAAAAGCGGCGACAGCGTCATGATACCGCGCGAAAGCCGTCGCCACGCCATTATTAACTGCCGCGCAGTGTTGCGGTTAATGTCTTTGGCAGCTTGGTTTCTTTTCTATTTGAGTTGGATTACAAAAAAGTCAAGGTGGTGGCCTAGCGCGGCTAGCTGTTGATGCTTGGCGAGCGCCATTTTGTTGCAAGTTGAATTTCATGTAATGCAAGGCTTTAGTAGTTTTATTGAAAGGTCAGTCTGTGAGGTATTTACTAGGAATTGTACAAATTTTCTCGATTCCAAAGCTCATTTCTTAATTTTGAAAATTTTTAATTACGATATTTTCCGAAATTTTTGGAATTATTAATTTTTTATTTTAAAAATATACATTTAAAAAAAATGCAAAAACAAAATTTTGGAAATGAAAAAAAAGTAAATAAACATTTCAAAATTTTATTCCTTTTTTGTATTATTTTAATATTTTGTCCTAAAATGTTGAATAAGTAAATTTTTTTTCTTAAAGTTTTCCCAAATTTAATTTTTTTCCGATATTTTTATATGTTACTAATTTAACCTGGCATATGTATAAAAATTATAAAAATAAAATTTCGGCAATAATTTTATTCCGTTGTATTTCTAATTTTTGCAATTTAATTTTTTTACATAATTTAAATTAAATATTGTGATGTGGTAAATTTTGTAGTATTGTCAATTATAAAATTTGTTTAATTTTAATTAATTTATTCTTAATTTTTTTTAATTTAATTTTGAATTTAATTTAATTTTTAATTATATTTAATGATTAATTTAACCTAATTTTTTTAAGTTAAATTTAATTTTTTAATTACATTTAATTTTTTTAATTATATTTAATTATTTTATTTTATTTAATTTTTTTTAAATTTTGTTACATTTTCATCTAGTCTTTCTTTCCCAAAAAAATAACGAATTTTCTATAATGGTTTTGTTCCGTTCTAATTTTAATTAATAATTTTTAATTATGTTACAAAATAATTTGTTTCATATTTTAAATTAAATATTCTGCAAATTCTATAATTTTTTTAAATTAAATTAATTAATTCTTAATTTTATTTTATTTAATTTTTAAATTTAATTTAATTTCTTTTTAAATTTTTTAAGTTATGTTTTCATATAATATTTCTTTCTTATAAAAATTAAGAAATTTTCTATAATAATTTTGTTTAAATATTGTGGCAAATTTTGTATAATTTTAATTATAATTTTTTTATTTTAATTAGTTGATTCTTAATTCTATTTTATTCAACTTATTTATTAAATTAATTTTTAAATTTTTTAAATTATATTTAATTTTTTAATTTCTTTTCCGATCTTTTCAAAATTTGTTTCATTTAATAACACAATAAATGCATAATTTTGCTTTCTTATAAAAATAAAATTTTCTATAATAATTTTGTTCCATTGTAATTCTAATTATTAATTTTTAACTAATTTTGTCATAATATTCTAGAATTTTTTTTATTTATTTCTTAATTGTTATTATTTTTTTTAACTTAAAGTAATTGCTTTATCTTATTTAATTTGTTTAAATTAAATTTAATTTAATTTCCTTTAATTCTATTTATTTTCACATAATTTTCATTTCTTATAAAACTAAAATTTTTATAATTATTTTATTCCGTTGCACTAATAATTGATAGATTTTAAGTATTTTTGCGAACTTTATTTTTTTCATAATTTTAAATAAATATTTTTTTAATTATAGTTTAATTTTTTTAATTTTGTTTTAATTTTTAAATTAAATAAATTTTTTTAATTAAATTATTATTTTTCTATTTTAAGTTTAATGCTTATAATTGATATTAATTTGTTTTAATTTTTATAATTTTTTTTTACAGTAATTATTTTTTTATTTTAATTAAATTTGCTTATTTCAATTCAAATTTAATGTTTTTTAATTTTAATTTAATTTTTGTAATTGTAATTATTTTTTAATTTTAATTTTTAAATAATTATAATTTTTTTATCTTTTATATTATTTTTCTCTTTCCAACTGTTGAATAAGCCTCCAACAACAAATAATATTAACTGTTGTCATTTATTCTGCATCAATACGAAGCCATTTTTTATTGCATGTAATTTTTATCAGCCACTTAATCGCACATTCATTAAGAGCTACACGACTGCACGGCAGCGGGGCGCGGCGCCGGTGCCATCCTCGCCACAGCTCACTAAACTTCGTGTAGCTCTTAAAATGCTTTGGAGGCGTTTAAAAAACTAAAAATAAAATAAAAAGCCAACAACAAGAAAAAATGTTGTGCGACAACATGTGAGCAACTAGTGTGTGTGTGGCAGGCAAAAATAAAAATAAAAAAATGCAAAAAAATAACAAAATTAAAAATACTTAAAAAAAATTTTATAAAAAATTAAAATAATTAAATAAATTTAAAAAAATTAACAAAAATAAAAATTAATTAAAAAAAATTAACAAATATTAAAAATAATTTTAAAAAAATTAACAAAATAAAAATTAATTAAAAAAATTAAAATAAAA
>NC_052502.1:72030590-72077667 GCF_016617805.1 Bactrocera tryoni | reverse complement strand
TAAAAAGAAATATTTTTTTAATTAAAAAAAGTTGAAAAAAAAATAAAAAAAAGTATTAAAAGCGTGAGCGGTTGCGCGCCGCTGACTAATTAACATTTCTGCGCCAACAAGGAAACATTGAAAAATAAAATAAAAAAACAGGGTGGACAAGTTAAATTGCTGGTGCTGAGCAACCACATAATACACACACACACTCACACACAATTGGGTCATCACTTCATTTGCACGCCTTCGCGTCAACGCTGGCGATGACATTATTTAGCGAAAGCGTTAAATTATCAAGGCGAGACAGGTTCGTGAGGAGCTTACGCCGTGTGGACCGCCATGTAGCTGGACCGTGCGAAACCGGCATTCCTGACGGCCAAAGTGGCAGCAACACATACAGCGGGCGGTCCATTGGCGAGATATACATACATATATAAATATAAATATATGTACAATATTTAATAAATTTACGCTGGCGAAGGTGAGCCGTTATTGCTGCTGATATACAGACACACATATGTATATACATTTATAGGCTTGTATGTGTGTATATTGCCCGTGTGGCAGCCTTCAGCGCAGCTTCAATTGAGTTAACTCGAACTCATATAAACTGCGGCGACGACTAATTATGGGATTACGTGTTCATTGGTAATTTTTTTCCACCGAAATGTGGCACCAATTATCATGCATACATACATACACAAAATTATACATACACCAAAACAGTAGGTGCCATTTAGGTAGAAGAAAAAGAATAAGGCAAAAATAGGGAAACGAATCATAATCAACCAAATAATTCATTGTCCTGTTCGGTTTATGGTTTTCTTTAAATTGTTTTTCTAAAACTTTTTTTCGTGCCACAAGTGATGGATAACATAGTATTTAGCGGTAAATAAGCGGTGTGTGCAGAAAAACATACAGCTATCAATAAAATTCTAACAAAAAACGAAAGGACTACTAAATTACTGCATAAGAGCGAAAGAACAGTGGGACAATTATGACCAAAAATTGCAAAAAATGTTTGTTTTTAATTTTTTCTATTGAAATCAGATAATTTAGACGATTTTTAAGTAAAAAATGTATGAAATCAAGTTTTGACTGGAGTAAAAAATAAGTTACAGTGGTATAATATGCACCAAAAAGTGCAAAAAAAAATATTTTATTTAAATTTTTCATTAAAAATAGCATAGGCACATGATTTTTAATTAAACAAAATATATTAACTAAACCTTTGACTTAAAAAAGAAGTAAGGTACAGTGGTCAACACCCGAGAAAGAGTGCACAAAATAATTTTTTCTGTTGCTAAAATTAGAGCTCAGTACAAATAAAACTATTAAGGTCATCTGATTTAAGTTTTCGAACTTAGTAGGTCGAAATAGTACTATAGAGCTTTATAAAGCTTTTGAAAGCTTTCACTCTTTAAGTACTAACACTTTATTTAAATAAAAAACTTTAGCTGAATAAGTAAACCGGCGATATGTGAACTCAAACAAAGCCATTTATGAAGCTCTTCAAAAAGCTTTAAGCACTTTTCGAATATGCAATATCAGCAGTACAGCGTTTTGCAGTACTTCATAGTACCACGCCCTAAAATAGTAAGAGTGTTTCATAGTACCACATCCTTTAATAGAAGGAACAAAAGTTCTAAAAGAAAAGCTTTAATAAAGTAAAAGCTCAAAAGCTTTTGACTGATCTTGCAATCTCACTGCCAAAGCTCTCTCTTTAAAAATAATAAACTTTCGATTTAATAACAAAATTGGTGTCTGTAGTAAATAAATCAGCGTTACCTAATATAAACTAAATCAATTCAAACAGTTTTTAAAAAAGCTTTATGCGCTTTTTAAATCTTTAAAATCATTATTTGTTTCCAGCACTTCACAACACCACGGTTAAAAATAGTAAGATTGAATGATCCATATTATAAGTTTTAATAAATGAAAGCGCAAAAGCTTTGTAGTGATTCTAAAGCTCTTTTTTTAAATACAATAGACCAATATTAAAGCCTATACATATGACTAAGTAGAACAGAAAAATTAAAGTTACGTTATGACTTAAGCTTTTCAAAAAGCTTTAAGCACTTTTAAACCCTTCGAAATAATCATTTTTCTAGTACTTCATAATTATATGCCTACAAGTGACCGAAAGCGCTTTATTAAAATTTTGTATAAAATGAAAGCTCAAAAGCTTCATACGGATTTTTAAAGTTCTCTTTAAATAATTAAATCAATATTAGTGCTTTTTAAAGTTATATGATATACCAATCTTAGAGCTAGAACGACTCAAAGCTTTAACTTGTAGATATTTATAAAGTGAAAGCTCAAAAGCTCTCTAGATATTAGCAGGTATCTATTGAGCAAAGGCTCGAAAATTATTTTTGAAATTTTTTTAAAAATTACTATGAAATGCATCAGAAAGCTTTCATTTTTGATAGTGTAGTTTTGAAGAAGCTTTCTAAAAACTTTCAAAAATTTTTGTAACAGTAATTTGTTGTACTGGGGACTTGATACTCACACTTAAAGAGATTCTAAGTCTGAATAATTATAAGTGTCATTTAATTTTTCGAAGTTCTCTTCTGCTCTGTACCCTCACAGACAACTTTCTTCACCCGGAACCCCCTACTTATAATTTCTAACCCCTATTTATGACCGCACCTTACAGCAAGCCAACACAGTACACGCATACACACACATTCATATTTATTAGCCTGAGAACCGACAGAAAACCGACTGCGCGCCTCCTTAGAGTACACGGTACGTCAGGATAATTGCCGGTTAGCCATGGTGCGCGCGATTTCGCTGATGATTTGTTGGCGCCAGGCGTGCGCGCATACAATCCCAACACACAAGCGCTCAAGTAGCGGTCGATTTCGAGAGCTTGTTTGCTTTGCCAACTACTTACTACCGATTGCTCACAGGCAGCGCGCTGCAACACTAGTCAAATACAACTGTTTTTGTTGTTGTTGCAGGTAGTTATAGGGTTATATTTGTGTATGCAACATGCTGATGAGTCGCGACTCCGCACACAAGCATGCAATGAGCCATCTCCGGAACGCGAGCACAGCATCCTCAATGTGTTTGTATGTATGCATGTGTGTGTTGCATGCTTCGTCGTCTGTCTTGTGCGCTTGTCCGTCCAGTTGTTAGCTCGTTTCGTGTATGATTAACAAGCGTGTTGAGTGTTGGGCGGTCCCGACGACGACGGCGCTGATGACGATGCTGGCGACGATGGTGGTGCTGGCGTCGCCGTTATTGCTGCTGTTGTTGTTGCCGCGTCCGTTGCTGATTCTAATTTGCCTGGTGATTTATTGAAATCAAATGCCAAACAAGGCGCCAACAACCAAAAATGCTGAAGCACAGCCAAACGTGAAGCGTTCGAGTTGATGTGGCAACAACAACTTCAGCAAAAAACAACAACAATTTGCAATAAGCACATTTGTACGCGACACGTCTTACCAAAAACGGTGCGGTCCGGCGAACACGATTTGTTTATGTACACAAAGAGAGCAAAAAGCGCTTTGCAAATTAAGACAAATCGATCAGACCGATGATTAACCTTTGCTGTTAAAGCTCACTGCTGCTTGTTATTTGTTCATTTGTTGTTTGCCTGTAGCGCCACCCTTTTTTGGCAATGTTCAACGCTTACGCTCAACTGAATTTCGATTTGAGTTGCTGTGAGTCACTAAGGTGGTTTAGTTATAGTCAGAACTTTTAGATTGCTAAGAAAGCTTGAAAGCTCCTTAGGCTTATTTATTATTTAAAAACAGTTGCTTGACAATACTATTAATGCAATAGTGTCACCCAGGTCCTTTAGTTATAGTCTAAGCTTTTAGATTGCTTAGAAAGCTTCAAAGCCGAATTAAAAAACTACAACAGCTTGAATGTATTGTAGTACTATAACATTTGGGACACAAAGGTAGTAAATTTAAGCTCGAAACTTAAATATTGCTTGAAAAGCTCTAAAGCTCCTAGGTCAAGTTAAAGTTTTTCCACTAATTTTCGCGTTTTACATATTCGAGAATTGCTTATGCTATAAGTTTTATAACTAATTTTTCTGAAGAATGCACAAAAGGCTTTCTCAACTAAAAGCTCTCATAATTTATTCCACTAACAGAGCTATTAAAAATATAATAACAAGACCTCTTAAAAGCTCAATAAAGTTTATAAAAATACATGAAAGCTTTGTAAAAAGCTCATTAAAAATTCTTTGAAGTTTCTAAGAAGTGTGTGAGAGCTTTGCAAAAAGATCATTCATGTTTTCTTAAGCTTTTTAAAGTTCGATAAACTTACAAGCCATGTATAATACTGGAACTAAGTCGACAGACGAAAGAAATAAGTGAGTTCAATCAATCATATTTTTTTTTCATTTTGTAAAAGCTTAATAGCTGCGAAACTTTGCCGAGCTTTTTTAGCAAAAGTTTTCAGTCTACGATGTTTTTACAAATAATCGTTTTGGTTTACTTACACAAATTTTACTACATTTTATGAAAGCTCAATAGGCTTAAAGATTTTATGAGCTTTTTAAAAAAAAAATGTAAGCACTATTAAACCAACTCAGTCCACAGTGCAAGCCATGAGCTTAGAATTTACATATTTCTATGCATTTATCTCATTGGTTGTCAACTATTATAACTATTATTGCGCGATTTGAACATTGGAGACCGACATTTTTATGACTTTTCTTACAACTGTTGTTTTTATTGTTGTAGAACAACTAAGCTGTGCATATTTGCCATTTACTCGCATAAATATTTTTTATTTCAACATTTACATGACAATTATTTGCCTTTATTACTTGCCTGAATGTCAATGTGCAACTACTTTTTTGTAATTATTGTTGTTGTTGTCACCGATGTTAACATTGTCATTGCATTAATTACTACAACTGGCGGGAGCAACATGCAATCCGACAGCAATAACGCGTTATAAAATGAAACAACTGTTATTAAAATGAAAATTAAATAATTTTTCCTATGAAAGTGTTGCCATATTTGTAATATTTATATGCAAACAAACACGATGCGATTGAAATATGCCATGTTGTTTTATTCAGCTTAGAAAAAAAATGTCACTATATTTTTATTAAGGTAAAAATGATAAAGTTGTGTAATTAAAAATTAAAACTGACAGCAAAAATGTGGCAATAAACATTGAGCAAATGTTGAATGGCGACAGCCAAGCGTTTTGAATAGTTGATTGAAAGATTTGTGTAACTGCAAAAGCATATAAAATGAATAAATAAATATCAATATGACGGTTGAGAGTGAGTTAAAGAAAAGGAGAGAAGCGAGCAATCGCCGAAAAGAGAGCTTTTAGGCCAAATAAATATATGCAGGTCTGTATATATACTTATTTCGTTTAAATAACGCACAAAAATTATTTATACCAAAACTAAGAGAGTGGCGAAACGAACGCACAACTGGTATAAATCGTATAAATTGGTATAGTTAAAAAATAGATAAATGTGGGTCTCAATATAAATTTTTTTCCTTCAAATAATGCACAAAATTTATTTATACCAAATCTATGAGAGTGGCGAAACGAACGCACCACTGGAATAAATCGTATAAATTTGTATAATCACAAACATTGAAAATATTAATCTCTTAAGGTACTTTTTTAGGTAACATTAACGGTTTTCTTTTATTTGTGAAACTCTAAAAAAAGGTGAAGCGAAGAAACTCGTATAAACAAAAAGTAATATAAAATTACGTGTTTAAACCACTTTACTACAACTTTTGTTAAGCTTTTTAAGTAAAATTAATCGAATAAGCAACTGGTATAAAACTAAAGTATCCGTATAAATTGATATTATTTACAAAAATCAAGAATTTAAACCACTTTACAGAAATTTTTATACGGGCCGATTTTGATTTGCCAAAAATATCAAGTAGTTCATAGCGAACAAACATTTGGTATAAAACCAAGATACTGGTATAAACCAAAAGTGACAGAAAATAAGCGGCTTAACCACTTTCTTGCATAATATACATACATTTTTTACTTGCGATTTGCTAAAATTTAGAGAGTGTCGAATCGGACAAGCAACTGGTATAAATCATTTAGATTGGCATCAAAAATGCAAAACAACCACTTATGCCGACTTTTAACCCATATATTGTTGTTGCTTTGAATTGTCGATTCAAAGACATCTCTTTAGGTATATTATTGTATATTTACCACAACAACAACTACTGCAACCAACTAATGATTTAGCCGCCAGTTGAATTATTTTGGCAGTAAGGCGTTAGCATGTTATTACAACAACAGCAAGCTAATGCTTGCGCCTGCTTATGCACATATGACTTTACATGCAAATCTGAAATTGCATGCAACACCAAATATGGCATGCAAGCATCCAACGCCAACTTGTACGCTTTTGCTTAAACTTGTTCCTAATATCACATACTAAATTCATATGGACACATGCGATTACTTATCGGAATGCCTGTGAGTAAAGAATGTGAACATTTTTGCCGCCTAACGGTTATAAATAATTGGCAATTCATTGCTCTTGTCAGTTGGCATTAGCAAAGAAATACAGAAAGAGGGAGAAAAGATGAAACGTTGAGTACAAAGAAAAAGAGCTTTTGTGAACTTTTCACAATAGTATCATTGATTTTAAATCTAAATTTTGGAAGAAATTAAAAAAAAAATTAGAGGGTCAAAAAACAATTTTTTAAAAAAATTATAATCATAAAAAGTAATTAAAATTAAAAAAAAATTTAAATAAATTTTTTAATTAATTTAAGCAAAAATTAGAAACAATAATTTGTCTAATAAAATAATTTAAAAAATTAATGAAATTAAATCCAAAAATTAAGTAATTAATTAATTATTAATAATAAACAATTATATTAAAAATTTTTAACAAAGTTTTAAAATATTTTTAAATTTTTAAAAAAATTTAAAAAATAAAAAAGTTAATAAAATTAAAAACAAAATAACTAAATTTTTTAATAATTTTGTTAATTTTAATACATATTTTTATAATAGGTTTTTTTTTTCTCAAGCAAAAATTAGAAATAAATATTTATCTATTAAAATAATTTGAAAAAAATTACTAAAATTAAGTAATTAATTAATAATAAAGAATTAAATTAAAGATAATTATAAAAAATTAAACTCATAATGAGTATAAAAATTTTAAAATAATTTTTCTAGATTAATATTTTTTTAAATTTTATATTTCATAAGCTCTTCCCCCCTTCACTTGCAATTTGGTTTACAAGAATTTTTTCTCCTAGAAATTGTTTCGAAAAGTACTAATTTTATATATATATTCTGTTTTCCTTCCAGACGATACTCAATTCAATGCATAAATACCAGCCACGTTTCCATTTGGTGCGAGCCAATGACATACTCAAGCTGCCGTACTCAACATTTCGGACGTATGTTTTCAAGGAGACGGAATTCATAGCCGTTACAGCATATCAAAATGAGAAGGTAAGAGAAAATTTTAAGGTTATGGACAAAGAAAGTTAGCATAAGCCCTAGAAATATTAATAGAAAAAAAGTTGTTTGGCTTAAAATTTAAATATTTCAAATTTATGAAAAAAAAAATTAAAAATTTTCAACTAAAAAAATATAATTTGAAATATTTTTTATGAAAAAATATTTTATTGATTTTTTTTTCGACAAAAAATATTTTTATTGTATATAGTCGTTTAAAAAAATCCAAAATTTGTATTAAAAAATATTCAATTTTTTAAATATTCAAATTTTTTTAAATATTCAAATTTTTTTATAAAATATTAAAAAATTGTATGACAAAAGTTTTCAAATTTTAAAACTTAAAAAAAAAAATAAAATTATTAAATTTTTTTAAAACGGCATTCTAAATTTTAATAATAATAATTAAAAAAAATTAAATTAAAAGAATAAAAATATAATGTAAAATTTAATAAAATCAAAAAATGTAAAAACTTAACTTAGCGTAACAAAGAGCGTCATAAATAAAATAGCTTAATATAACATAACTGTAACGTAAGAACACTTAACTTAGCATAACATAAATGTAACGTAAGAAGACTTAACTTAACATAACATAACTGTAATGTAAGAAAACTTAACATAACGTAACTTAAATGTAAGTTCAGAACACCTAACTTACCATAACATAACTTAAACATAAGAAAACTTAACTTAGCGTAACATAATCATAAATAAAATAGCTTAATATAACATAACTGTAACGTATGAGCACTTAACTTAGCATAACATAAATGTAACGTAAGAACACTTAACTTAGCATAACATAACTGCAACGTAAGAACACCTAATTTACCATAACCTAACTTTTTCTTCTGAAAACTTAATTTAACATAACATAACTGTAAAGTAAGAAAACTTAACATAACGTAAGATAAATGTAAGTTCAGAACACCTAACTTACCATAACCTCACTTAAACATATGAAAACTTAACTTAGCATAACATAACTGAAACTTGCAAAAACTTAACTTAGTATAACATAACTGCAACATAAGAAAATCAAGTCAAATTACAGTTTCTTAAGTTTATATTATGTTATGTTAAGTTAAGTTTAAGTTTAAGTTATGTTATAACTAAGCACAAGAGCCCATAATATGGCATAAAATAGCAGTAATGTAAAGAAACTTAACTAAGCATAGCATAACTGTAGGATAAGAAACAGCTGAGTTCTTAAAACCCATTGAAATAAATTTATTTATTCTAAAATTAATCAAATCATGACTATAAACTAATAATCCATCGCTCTCTCTCTCTCCGTCTTACAGATTACTCAATTAAAAATCGATAACAATCCCTTTGCGAAGGGCTTTCGTGATACCGGCGCTGGCAAGCGGGAAAAGAAGTAAGTATCACTAAAGTTTTGTGCTAGAAAATTAACAACAAACAAATAAATATTTACGTAAAAGTTAGTCCACCGCAAATTGAGTTGCCAGAAATGCTGAACATATGACGAAATTTCTTCGAAACTACGCCCCTTTCACAGGCGACCGCTATCCTCACTAAGCACACGAACTGACTTTTCTATTAAAAGCGCTGTCAAAGCAATGACAATGCAAGTTTGAGTGCGACTCTGCGCGTGTCAGCGGCAAAATGACAGGCGCTTTCATGCAGCCCTGGACGCTGCCCCGCGCTGGGAAGCTCTGGTCGAGGCGCAGTAGTTTAATAGTGCTTTCAATGCACTGACAAGCGGCGGTTGCAATTTGGGTGAAATCGAATGACAACAACAGTCACGATGATTGCTCATTTACGCGGCACGCCAAGCCAAGTGTCTTCGCTTGTCTGCGCTTGCACGGAGTCGCACGCTGTGCCACTGTAAATGATATATTCACGGCAATTTCTTAATACCTCCTTTGATATTTATGTGAATTTATGTGAAAGTGGGCGTCAACTTTTGGCCAACACGGCGAGTTTGACTGGTTGACTGCTGTCGGCTGCTTGCTGTGGCGTTGACGACTTTTTTCGTGCTAGTTGCAACGGTAGTTTGGCTGTCTGTCGTCTGCTTGACAACCTGGCACGCGAAATCTGTGTTTGAGCTTTGAGGCGTTACCAATGTTTATTGAGTTGTCATTTTTGTATGCCATGAAACCGAAAATCATGACAGTTGACAGCTGATAGCACGCCCACAATGATGACAATTGAAAGAGAGAGGAGAAGCGAGGGGTTAGAGTGGAGATAAGAAACAGAGAGGGATTTTTGAAGCGTTGAAATCATTTCTGTTTGTGGGGCTTCCAAATTGAATACTTTGGAACAGGTGGGAATGGAACAGCGAGCAACTGAATTGAATGACGGAGTTTGAAAATTTTTTGAATTACACAGTATTTTGAAGCATTATGTCCAAGTTTCAACCGTTTTTGTTCAATTCATTTTTGCAAAAAATTTTAGACAAATTTTATTAATTTCAAAAATTTTAAAAATTTAATATTTTTAGAGAAGAGTTTTCAAAATTTTATTCAATAATTTTTTTTTAATTTTAATATATTTTTGCAAAAATTTTTAGATAAATATTTTGTTTTAAAAGTTTTTAAATAAATTTTTTTTTTTAATGTTTAATTATGATCTTTTATTTTCAAAAATTGTTGTGAATTCAAAAGTTTGAAAATATTGAAAACTGACTTTTATTAAAATTAATATTTTCTGTCCGAAAACATTCTTTTGAAACTTAAAATTTTTTGAGAAAAAGTTTCAAATGTTTCCAAAATTTTGTTGAAATAAGTTTTTAATTTTACAAAAAATTTTAGATATATTTTTTAATTTAAAAATTTTTGGATACAGTTTTTTTTATTATAAAATTTTCAATATATTCTTTATTGCAAAAAATTTTAGACATATTTTTTTATTTCAAAAATTTTAAAAATTTAATATTTTTAGAGAAGAGTTTTCAAAATTTTATTCAATAATTTTTTTTTAATTTTTAGAGTTTATTTATTTTTGCAAAAATTTTTAGATAAATATTTTGTTTTAAAAGTTTTTAAATAAATTTTTTATTTTAAAATGTTTACTTATAATCTTTTATTTTGAAAAATTGTTGTGAATTCAAAAGTTTGAAAATATTAAAAACTAATTTTTATTAATATTTTCTGTCAGAAAACATTACATTAAAATTAAAAATTTTTAGATAAAAATTTTCAAATGTTTTTCAAAATTTTGTTCGAATAGTTTTTTAAGTTTTTTTGTTTTAACGAAAATTTTCAGACATTTTTTTTGTTTATTTAAAATTTTATATTTTTTATGTGAACAAATTCTTTTGAATTCAAAATTTTGAAAATATTGAAACTAATTTTAATTAATTTCGCAAACAATCTTTTAAAATGTAAAATTTTTAGAAAAAATTTTCAAATATTTTTCAAATATTTTTCAAAATTTTTTGAAATCGAGAAGTTTTTAAATTTGTTTATTTTTAAAAAAAAACTTTTAGATATATGTACATATTTTTTTTTTGTTTTAAAAATTTTTAATAAATTTTTTTTGTTTTAAAATATTAAAAAATTTAACAGAAAATTTTCTAAATTTTTTTCGAAACATTTTTTTAATTTTAAAATTTTCATTAAAAAAGGAATTAAATTTTTACAATTTCAAGCCTCAGAAAACTACATATAAATTTCTTGAAAATCTTTCAATACTGGCTATGCATCCTCCACCATTTCGCTAACTTCTGCTCATCACCACAGTCCACCACTCAGCATACGCATTATTGGAAGACTGGTCCTTGGCCTTACTTTTCAACTTAGTATCCCTTACACAAACATTCGAAAATACACACATACCTCCAAATTCTAAAAAAAAATACAGAAAAAGCAAATCGACAAACCTTGCGATTAACTGACTGCCCACTAATTCGCTGTGACTGAGTAATTGACTGAGCAGTCAGCTGGTGAGCCCTTCACTGGTACACCAGTCAAATTTATAGCGTGACGTTGACCGAAGTCAGAAAATAAGCATATTTACTGACAAGCATTCGTTAGTTCTTCGTGCTGCCTGAGGTCCTAGACTTAAGTTAGCTGTCATTCATTTGACTGCTTCCGAGATTTTTTCCGCTACAAATTACGGCGATTTCTAGCCTGTGTAACTGACGGACTATCTGTCTGCCTGTCTGCCTGCCTGCGTTACCATCCACACAACCAAAACTTGCTGACACACAGCCGCTGCTTCCGTCACTCGGGGTGCTTCCGTTCGTTTGCTTTTCGCCACCGAGTGGGTGGTTTCTGATGAGATGCTGCTGGCGCAGACAAATATCTCTACTTCTATATATAAATACAAGTGTTTGTCTGTGTGTGTGTGGAATCAAAAAGTCAAATTTGCAATTGTGCATGTTTGTTGTGGCAGGAAATTAAAATCAATCAATCAACATGGATTTCCGCTTCCTGTCACTCAAGCGCACACACAGCGCATTCCTTAGTTGACTGATTCGCTGCCGTAGGATAATAAGAAAGTAAAAAGGCTGGTGGGAGTGTGGAAACGAGAATATTTTTGTTTTTGTTGTTGTACGTAGGTATCACTGCACAATTGATTTTCGGGTCAGCGCAGCGCGTTTGAAGTGATTGAAGGTTTTTATATATTTACTCGCAGATAGTGAATTAGCGAATTTCGAGAAATCGAGGAATCGAAGTAATCAGATAGTAAAAAATTTTTTTTTTTTTTTTCTAGTTAATTGGAAAAAATCAAAATCCTTAATTTATACTTTTTTTAATTTCAAAAAGTTTTCTGAATTATGATATTCAATTCAATTCAATGTTTGGCATTTATTATAATTTTGCAAAATTTCAATTAATTAAAAAATTAATTAAATTAGTTAATTAATTTAAAAATAATTAATTATAAAATCACTAAATTTAATTAATTAAAAAATTAATTAAATTAGTTAATTAATTTAAAAATAATTAATTAAAAAACTAAATTTAATTAATTAAAAAAATTAATTTAATTAATTTTCCAATTTCAATATTTATTTATAATTTAATTTTTATAATTAATTAAATTTAGTTTTTTTAATTAACCAAATTAAATTATAAATATTGAGTTTTGAATATTTTGAAAAATTTTTGGTTAATTAGAAAAACTAAATTTAATTAATTAAAAAAATTAAATTATCAAATGTTAATTAATTATTCAAAATTAAATTAAATTTTAAATTTAAATTAATTAAAAATTAATTTAATTAATTTTCCAATTTCAATATTTATAATTATAATTTAATTTTTATAATTAATTAAATTTAGTTTTTTTAATTAACCAAATTAAATTATAAATATTGAGTTTTGAATATTTTGAAAAATTTTTGGTTTATTAGAAAAATTAAATTTAATTAATTAAAAAAATTAAATTATCAATATGTGTGCATATTTTCATTCAATATTTTTTTACATTAATTAAATTTAATTTTTTTAATAAATTATTTTTAATTTTTTAAATTAATTAACCGAAAATAATTAAATTTTTTTTTAATTTTTTAAATTAATTAACCGAAAATTAAGTTAAATTATTAGTAATTTCATTTAATTAATTAAATTTGAAAAAATATTGTAGAATTCTGGAAACAAAATTTTTGTTCAAATAAAACTTTTTCACTGAAAAAAATTAAAGATTTTTTGCTTCAAGTATCTTATGTACAACTCGCTTTCAACGCTCACCCACAAATTCCCTCAAAACCGCCGAATCGACTTGTAAGTGACTTGTATGTGTCAGCGCTTGACAAGTGTCAGTTGTCAGCTGTCAGTGCGTGCGTGGCGCATCAAAGCGTGCGCTTGCACAACTTCACAGGCAATTTTCAACGCCACCAGAGACACTGCTTAGCCACCAGACAATACTTAGCGCTGGAAGCGACCCTCAGCCTGACAAATCACGCGCTGCCGCTGCTGCCACAAGCAATTTGGCTAGATTTGTGGCAATGATAGCGTCAACACAGCCACAAATCAAGCTTTGGGGTTGATAGCAGTACTAATAGAAGCAAGTAGCATAAGATATCGCTAGTGGCGTGAAGGGAGGAAACAAAAATAAACGCAACTCATCAGCTGATGGTTCAATTCTTAAAAGCAGGGCAAGTAAGCAATTGATATACATGTCTGTGGCTGCCACTTAACAAAAAAAATACTTCACTGTCACTACAGCAAATGCGCGTGTATATCGATGTCACCCAAAAAAAGATATCAAACATTAAAGGCGCTGCAGATCTTATCTTCTTAGACATGCCAATCACTTTACCCCGCAAATTTTGTCGGACAAAGCGCTGAGTCACCCAAACCAAATGGAGAGATATGTTAGGAAGCACACACGCATAAAAATTTCCATACACATACACACTCAGATGACTTAGAACACTCGCGGCATATCCTTAATGAATATCCTGCATTAGCGCCACTAAGCGCTCTAAGGCTGTTCACAAGCGCTTTTAAGTGTTTTTCTATTCGGCTATTGTTTGGTACGCGTCGTCACTCGTCGACTATGTCTTCCGTGACGTCGGTATCGGATTTCCGGTAATTTTTGATAGAGTAATCAATTGAGTTTGCTACTGGGGAGGGAGGATTGTTGGAGTGGGGAGAATTTTGCTTATATAATAAATAAATTTCATGAAAATTTAAGGAATATAGAAAATTCAATTAAATTAAATTGAATTGAATTAAATTAAAGTAAATAAAATAAAAGTAAATATTAAATAAAAATTTGAAAAAATAAAAATAATAAAAAAATAAAAATTTCTTTAAAAAAAATTGTATAAAAAAATTTATTAAAATTATGTTAAAAACAATAACAAGAATAAAATTTTAACTACCGCTGCACCGCAGCTATGATACCCTTCACAAATAAACAAGTTTTCCATACAAGAGTTTGATTTTGATCGATCAGTTTGAACGGCAACTATATGCTATAGTGATCCGATCTAAACATTTTCTTCAGAAAATACACCGCTGTATTGAATAATAATCCATGTAAAATTTCGTGAAGATATCTCATCAAATAAAAAAGTTTTCCTTACAAGAGTTTGATTTTGACCGATCAGTTTGTATGGCTACTATATGCTATACAGTTCCGATCTGAACAATTTCTTCGGAATTTGTACCGTTGCTTATAATAATAGTAGATACCAAATTCTGTGAAGATATCTCATCAAATAAAAAAGTTTTCCTTACAAAATGTCAACATTAAACGATCAGTTTATATGGCAGCTATATGCTATAGTAAACCGATCTGAATAATTTCTTGAGGATTTGTACCATTACCTAGAATAATAATCCATGCGAAATTTCGTGTAGATATCTCGTCAAATAAAAAAGTTTTCCATACAAGAACTGGATTCCGATCGTTCAGTTTGTATGGCAGCTATATGCTATAGTGGCCCGATAAAGGCGATTCCAACAAACAGGCAGCTCCTTGGGAAGGAAACGACATGTGCAAAATTTCAGATCGATATCTCATAAATCGATATAGTGTATCTTAAGTTTTTCACTATATCGATCCTCAGAGTATAAAAATATATAAAAATAATAAAAAAAATATAAAAATATACTAAAATATTAACAGTATATAACAAATAAAATACTATTTACATTATATTTGCTTTGAAATGCTTCCGCCATGATCCGTCATTCACCTAAGCACCAATTGCCGTTGCCCTGCTTACCGAGAGTGACATTTAGACACCTAACGCACGGCACTCATTTGCTCGCTGGCGCGAAATGACAACACAAATCCGCTTGTAAAACGCGGCTCAGACGCGCCTAACAGCACACTTACACATACACACAAATAGAATCACATACAGACAAATATATGTGGCACATTGCACGAATAACGTGCATGTTGCACGTGTTGCATGTTACTAATATGTTTTGCAAAGCTAACAAACAAAAAAAAAGTACATAAAGAAAATAACTGCAAACACATGAACGCAACAAAATCAAGCGCGTCGGTTGTGCACTAGTATTGCCGGCTTATAGGCGTTGTTGTTATTTGTGGCAACATAGTCTTATAAGTGCATATAACCACAGCATGGCATTGACCGTTGTTTTGCGCAGTTGACGCCACTCTTTTCACTATTATTATTCAGTTTTTAGCTACTGCTGACCACTCGGCGTAAATTTCATAAATTTTCACAACACCATAGCATACTTTTAGGATTATAAGCTCATATATTATGAAATAGCCGCTGGCGTTTATTTAAATGTGGCTGATGCTGCTGCTGCTGTGCGAGACAGCTGCAAATATTACTGGCAACAATAACAAGAACAACAACAACAAATTGTCTACACCAAAACAATTACTGGCATGCATTAAAATTACAAAAAAAAGTTATTTTTGAATGAATTTTCGTGGGTCGAAAATTGAAATTTGCCAACCACAAATAGACCATAAATTTATTTGTGGCACATAGCGGCATATACGTGCTAGATAATTGAAAAATGGCCATAAAATATGCAAAGCATTTCCGTGGCGAATTTTTATTCGCACCCACGCCTTTAGGTATGCTAAGCTAATAAGTGAAAATGCTGTAGGGTTACCGCAGAGCGTTGAGTGAGGTAAATTACAATTTTATAAAAACAAAATATTAAATTAAATAAAAAAAATTTCGAAATTTCGAAAAAATTAGAAAAATTAAAAAAAATTGTAAACAAAATAATTAAATAAAAAATATTATTAACCAATAATTAGATGAAAAAATATGTTAAGTGAGGTAAATTGAGAAAGAATAATTTCCTTTAAATTAAAAGAAGTTGAACTAAATAAAAAAATACTTTAATTTGTGGAAAAAATTATAATAATTAAAAAAAATTAAGCAGGTTAATGAAATAAAAAAATTAAATATTAAACATATTAATTTAATAAAATAAATAAATTAAACAAATTAAAAATAATTAAAATAATAATAAAAATTAAATTTAAAAAATAAAATTTAAAAAATTAAATTTATGACAATTTAATTTCAAATTTTTAAAATACAAATTCAAACAATTTTTTTTTTTAATTTAAAAAATTAAAAACAAATTTAATTACTAAAGAAGTTTTAAACCTCATTTGCTAATAACAAAAACTTCTAATAATTTAGGAAAACTTAAATTTAATAATTAAAAAATTAAGTAAAGCTTAATTAAATCCATTTACAATTAAGTAAATTTATAGTTTTTACAATTTTTTAAATATACCATTAATAATAATTTGTATAAAAACATATTTTTTTATTTGGAAATAATTAAAAAAAAATTTGATGCGTAATTGGAAATAAAAATAATTTGTATGATTAAACTAAATTAAAAAAAAGTATTTTATTTAAAATTAACTTTCAAAATAAAAAAAAATAAAAAAACCAAATAATAATTAAATAAAAATTTAAAATCAAAAATTAAAATGTATTGAAATTAACAAAAAAAACAATTTTTTAAATATACCATTAATAATAATTTGTATAAAAAAATACTTTTTTATTTGGAAATAATTAAGAAAATTTTATACGTAATTGGAAATAAAAATAAGTTATATAATTAAGCTGAATGAAAAAAATATTTTAATTAAAATTAACTTTCAAAATAAAAATAAAAACCAAATAATAATTAAATAAAAATTAAAATTAAAAAGTATTAAAATTAAGAAAATTTAAATTCAAGTGAATTAAAATTTCAAATTTAAAATTAAAAAGTATTAAAAATAATAACATTTTCTCATTTTTTCACCTTCTAATACTGAAAACTTCTAATAATACACAAAAAATAAATTTTAAAAATTAAATAAAATTCAAAAAATTAAAAATAACTTAATTATAATTGTAATTGTGTAACAGTTTTTAAAAATACATATATTTAATTATATAAAAAATATGTTTGTATTTGGAAAAAAATTAAAAAATTAAATAAAATTTTAAATAATTAAGCGGAAAAATAAATAAATTGAATAATTAAATAATTAAACTAAATTAAAAAAAAATCTAAATTAAAAAAAATTTTTTAAATTTTTTAAATACGAAAAACATGTATTTAAATTAACTATAATGGAATAAAAAAAAAACAAAAAATTAATCAAACAAAAGTTTTCAACATAATTCCCTAGTATTAAATTTTTTTTAACAATTTAGAAAAAATTCTAAAAATTAAAAAAAAAATAATTAAATTAAATTTCAAGCTTCTAACATTCAAGATTATTTTGGAATCTTCTGTTGAAGCCGCGTTGTTTGCAGATAAATATTGGTTATGACACGCAAACGAGAATTATTTCTAAAAAAAACTGTACAACAAATTGACAAAGCACAATTTGGCACGTGCCACAACTGAACCCCTCCCAAAAAATTGCAGCACTACTGCACTGTGCGTGGCAAGAATAAACTAATCACACGAAAATTACGGACCGTACTCCATAAACAACTATATTCCTTACAAAAAATACAAATTTTTCTAAAAATACACGCTTAAACGCCTAAAAGCATGCTAAGAAAAACAAGTTTTCCCCATTTTCCCTCCCCCTTCCCTAAACACCCGCAATTTAACGAACATGTGTGACGTTTACTCTCAGATTATCGCACAAATTTTCACCAACGTGCCACATTTAAATCGCGTAAAAGCCTGCAACAAGGCGCAAAGTTGCCAGCGTCAAAGCGGCAAGGCTAGAAAATTGCGCCAAATAAAATTACCAGCCCTTTGATGTGTACGAATGGCAATTTTGTGCGGCCGCGAGCAGCGGGCTGTAGGTGTTTGCTCGCCACTAAATTAGAAACAAAGTGCGGCACGAAAAATAAAATCTGCCGCCGCCGCCGCATTGAGTCAAGTGTGGCCAGCAACGCCTGTTTTTTTAAGATGCAGCGCGGCCTTAAGGGAGCAAAAACCGACGTGGCTAATAGAAAATTGGCTTATTATGGCGCGTTTTTTCTTTTTCGGCTGCCTCGCTTGGTTGCTGTGCAATTTTCGGCTTTGAGCTGAGACTCTGACGCGCACACACATGCAATTTGTGGCACACAAGCCTTGGGATAATTGAAAATTTAGCTGCATATGTGTTTGTGTGGGTGTGTTGTGTGAAAATTGCGCTAACGTGTTGTGAATTAATTTATCGGCGTTTGATTGTGGGTTTTTTGCGGTTGATTTGGTGGAAGTTAGAAAATTTAGTTTTTTTTTTGTAAGGCACATTTTTTTGTGAAACAATATTTTTTGTTTTTGTTGCAGAATTTCAACAACAACAATATGGGAAGTCAGAGTTTAAAAAAAAATTTAAAGAAAAATTAAAAATTTTTTTTAAAAAATTAAGAGCAAATATAAATTAAAAAAATTTAATAACAAAAATTTTGCTAAATATATAAAAAAATATTTATTAAATTTAAAATTAAAAAATACTTAATTAATAATTTTAAAAGAATTAATATATTAAAAATAAAAAAAATAAAAAAAAAAAAAAAAAGTTAATAAAAAAAAAAAATTAACTAAAAACTAATGAATTAAATTAAGAAAAATTAATAAATAGAATTTAAAAAAATGTTGTAATGCTAAATATATAAAAAAATTAATTACTAAAAAAAAAAAATTAATAAACTTTAAAAATATTAATTCATAGAATAAAAAATAATAATTAATAAAGATCGGAAGAGCACATAATTTATTAAAAAAATTAAACAATAAGTTAATTCAAAAATGAAATTAAAAATTAATTAATATAACTAAAAAATTAACTGTTAAATATAATTTAATACAATTAAAAAAAAAAATTAAAAATAGTTAATTATAAAAATAAACAAAGGATTAATTAAAAATTAAAAAACAAATACACAAATTTATGTATTAAAAAGTATTAGGTGAAATAACTACAACAACAAACGTGTTTTTAATATACATACGTTCATATTTTGAAGATAAATAATATAATTTTTTGTAATGCTAAATATGCAAAATTAATTATTAAAATTACAAAAAAATAATTAATGAAATCTAAAAAAACTAAATAATGAAAAAAAAACAAAAATAATTAATTGAAAAAATTTTAACAAAAAATTAATTTAAAAAAATTAAATAAAAATTACAGAAAAATAATAATAAAAAAAAAAAAAAAAATAATAAATGAAAAAAAAAAAATAGTGAAATAATAAAAAAAAAACAAAAATAATTAATTGAAAAAATTTTAACAAAAAATTAATTTAAAAAAAATTAAATAAAAAGTTAATCAATAATTTAAATTTTATTAATAAGAAAATTAAGTAACTAATATAATTAACAAAAATTAATTGTTGAAAAAAAAATTTAATAAAATTTAAAAAAATTAAAAATAAAGTAAAAGCTAATTAAAAATTAAAAAAAAAACAAAAAAAGTATATAAAAAATTATTAAGAGACAACAACAACAAACAGCTTTTATTATATATTTTTGCAGATAAATAGATATCACAACAGACGGGTCTAACACTATACGATTTACTCGAACCCTAAAATTACAGAAAAATAGAATAGATCATAAAATATAAATCTATACCAACAATTCGACTAACTTTCCGCCAGCAGGAAGCTCTAATATTAGTGCAGTAGTTCATGTAGAGGTTAATTTTGCTTTAGGATAATATTTGTGGACTAAAATTAGAGAAGAGTTTATAAAAAAGAAAGGAAATTCCGACGCATAAGATACACGGCCTCCTTTAGACCCCCTTTTTTTATAGATTTCTGCTTCTAGTCCTACTAGCTTTCGAACTAAATTTCTCGACTAGAGTTTGTATATGTTCTATAGCAGCTGCAACCTTTCACCCACCTCCTCCTCCCCAGAAAGTAAATAAACATCACTATTTTCTGTGCTCCACCACTAACTCCCTTACGTCACTGCCCTATGAGCTGCCAAACTAATTTAATATTAAATCAATTTAAAGCCCATCAGTCACTTAGAAGCCAACACACCAGCCCCGACATCACACCCCCACACCAAGCTCTACCAAAACCGTCCGAGACACCAGCCGACGGACGTTGCGCGGCACATCCTGTACGTGCGACCCATATTAACCTTAACATGTCTGTTAGCCGTGTGGCATGTAACATTTTTTATTTATTTGTTATTCGGCCATGTGATTACCACACATTATCCAGTAGCTGGGCTGTATAATTTACGAATTATCTAATACGAAAACAAAGGAGAAAAAAAAATCGAAAAAAATGCAACTTCTTTCTAAGGCGCGAAGCCCGCAAATTTCTCCTTCTTACCCTTCTTATGACTAAGACATGTGTCTTCATTGTGGCTTTGAATGCGCGCAAATTGCTTTGTGTGGGTGGCATATTTACACTTTTTATTATGTGTGGCAAGCATCAACCTGGGTTGTTGTTGTTGTTTGTAGATATTTTTGGGTTGCTGGGAGGGCTGTTAGCGCTTGGTGGGTGTCTTAAGCGCTTTAAGCTGGTAGTTTTTGGCAAAGGCATGCAATATAACGGCACTGCGAGCGCACAGCAATACCCACAATTTGCAATTTTCATTTAAATTGTGCGAAATTGTTTTACAGTAAGCCGATTATAGCCTGCCGCTTGGCTTGTGATTAGTGATTATTGCTGTTTTTATTGCTGCCAAGACATTTTTTGTACCCAAAGTTAGATACATGATGCATTTTTGTGTGCATATGAGAAATTTTAGAAAACTATATCAAGACACAGTTAACCCGCCAGCGACACCTGGGTCAAAATGACTTGACAAAGCTGCCCAAAAAAGCACTCCAACTATAGAGGTGAAGGGTAAAAATAAAACACAATGAGAATTCGTAAAACAATAAAAAAAATTTAAAAACAAAAGAATTCGTAAAACAATAAAAAAAATTTAAAGACAAAAAAATATTACAAAAAAAATTACACTAAATTAAAAAATTAAATTAATTAGAAAAAAAAATTTAAAAGAAATAAAAATTAAAAAAAAATAAATAAATTTCAGAAAAATATAAATATTAAAACAAAATTAAATACATTAAAAAAATTTTAATAAAAAAAAATTAAATCAATTAAAATAAAATTAAACAAATTAAAAAATAAATAAATAAATTACAAAAAAACTAAAATTAAAACTAATTTAAAAAATTACAAACAAAATTAAATAAATTAAAATGAAATTAAAGATATTAAAAAAAATAAATAAATTACAAAAAAAACTAAAATTAAAAGAAATCAAAATTAATTTAAAAAAAAAAAAAAAAATATAATTAAAAAAAATAAATTATTTTTAAAAAAATAAAAAATCAAATAAATAAAAGAAAAGTAAGAAGAAAAAAAATTAAGGCTAATAGAAATTTTATTTTTTTCGGTTACATACATACATACATATGTAGTACATACAATGATTTTTGAATAATAATTAAACAAAAAAACAATAATGAAAATTGACAGGAACGTTTATTTTTAAAGACAATTAACAAAATTTTTCAGAAAAAAATTATTCAAAAATATTATTAAAAAAAATTATTTTAAAAAAATATATTAAAAATCGTTATAAAAAATTATTTTTAAATCAAAATATGATATATAAAAAATTTAATTAAAAAAACTATTTTTAAAAATTTTTAATCAAAAATGATACATAAAAAAATTTAAAAAATAAAAAAAATATAAAAAAATATAAATAAATGTAAAAAAAAACAAAAATAAAATTAAAAAATATATGTAAATGCGTATCATAATATATAAAATAACAAAAGTTAATTAAAATGAATAATTTAAAAATAAATATACATATATAAAAAATACATTATAATTATGCGTAAAAATATATTAAAAAAATTAATAAAACTATAAAGTAATTTTAATTCTGAATAAAACAAAACTTAGAAAGTTTTAAAGAAAAATTATTATAAAAAAATTTTAAATATTAAAACAAAATTAAATTAAGTTAAAATTCATAAAAATAAAATAAAAAAGTAAAAAAAAGTATTATTTACAAGAAAAAATAAAAAATACATATAAATTATGTGTAAAAAGAAATTTAGAAAAAGTTTAAAAATTTTTATTGAATAAAACAAAAAAAAACATACTTAGAAACAAAAATTAAAATAAAAAAATATACGAATTTTAAAAAAAAATTTAAATTTAGTTAGAATTGGAAAAACACCAAAATAAGAAAAGTAAATATAAAAACAATTATACAACATAATATATAGAAATTATATAAAAAGTATATGCTTACATATATAAAAAATTAAAAAAATATATGTATATACAAATTTATTTAAAAAAATGTATTTTAATTAAACAAAAAATTATATAAAAATTAAAAAAATATTTATCTGAATATTTTTCTCTGGTTTAAAAATATTAAATAAATTAAAAGTTTTAATAAAACAAAAAAACAATTTGCAAAAAAAATTATTCCAAAAATAATTTCCGAAAATTTTTTTAAAGCATATGTTTTTTTTTATTTTTTGAAATATATTTTTGTAAATAAAACAAATCAACAACAAAAAAGTATGGTTTAGAAAAAAATAATTTAAAAATCATTTTTGTTATTTTATTAAATTTTATAATTTTTGATAAAACAAAAAATTTTTTCCATAACATTTTTTTTCATATAAAAATAATAATTTTGTACATACATACATACATATGTATAATATCAAAAGCTACAGAAAAAAATGATTAAAAAACATTCAAAGTCTCTTTCCTCTAACTGCTACAAAAAAAATTTATTTTCTGCACCACAAACGAAATGCAAATATTTAAACACATGCTCCCTTCTAAGAAAATTCACACACTACCCCAGCGGACCACCATGTGTGCTGTTGGCAACACATTTAAATGATCATTTCCGTGCCTTTGTTTGCGCTGCACACCCCTTTGCCTATAATAGACCAACACTACTTTCGCAACATTTCATTTCCAATGCTTTTTGCAATTTATTCACATTTTTTTTTTGTAAAATTTGTTTTTGGAGTTTGCGAAAAACGCTTTGCCGCGCAGCATGCGAACCTCATTTGCGCCCAAACGCTGTTTTTTTTCTTTGTCGAAAGCATACATTGTTTATGCAGCCAATTTGCTACCGTACTCCTTTGCCACACACACTCCCCCCTCCACCGTATTCCTTTTGTTGCCCTTAATCACGTCGCTTCTCAGCGCTTACTCGCCACGACTTGGCTGTAAATAGCCGCGGGCGTTGGCTGAAATGCATTTTTATCGCTCGGTGGCTTTTCTTTTGTGCGCACAATCAGCTGCGCTGTCGCAGCGCCACACTGTTTACTCCTTTTGCGCGCTTTCTTTGTGCGTCTTTATAGTTTGCCTTTCGCTCTGTGCGTTTTCCTGCTGATGCTGCATTTGTCGCCTGACAGTTGCGATTTCACAAACACACAGACACAATTATACACGCACACACATACAAAGGCTCTCACTCTCCACACTCACAAAGGGTTGGTGGCTGCGGTGGCGCAACTGTAAGTGGCATTTTGCAACTTTCTCTACGCGGCAAGCGGAAATTTTAAATGCCACCAATTAGCGTTTCCTTAATTGCGTTGCAGGCGCCTTTCAGCCTCACTTTTTGTGGCTTTCCAACAGATTTTTCAAGCCTTTAATTCATTTCATTATTTTTGTGAAATTTTTTCTGATATAAAATAATTCATTTTATTGCTTGAAGCTGCTGCTGTTGAGGCAAGGTAGCATGCCTAGTTGGCGTTAAGACATACTCAGCATCATAACATTGTCTTCATTGAGTGCTCCGTCGAGCTTTCAGTGTATATTTTCAAGTTTTAGTTTAATGACTACTCAATACAAAAATTCCAGTTTTCAGTGGAATAAAAAAGTAGCAATAATCGCTTCAAAATATATTCAAAACTTGATATAAAACTAAATATTAATAAAAAAAAATGAAATAAAATTAAAAATAATAAAAAAACATTAAATAAAATTAAAGTAAGCCAAAATAAAAAAAATAAGCAATCGCTTAAAACATTTCAAAACAATAACTAATAGATAAATTAGTCATAAATTAAAAATTAAAAAAACTTTTTACTAATACAAAAAAATTTAAAGTTAAAATAATTGATCCAAGCATTCTAAAACAATTATTATTAAAAAAATTAAAATAAAAATGAGAAAAAATTTCAGCAAAAAATTCAAAAAAAATTAAATGAAAGGAATTTAATTAAAAAATATAAAGTTAAAAATTAAAACAAAAATTAATCAAAATATATAAACTTGAATTAATCGCATAATCGCAGATAAAATGAAGATACAATAAATTAGAAAATATAAATTTAAAATTTTCCTTCCAAAAAAAAAAAAATTAAAGTAAAAAAAAAAAAATAAAGTAATTAAATTAAAAAATATATGTAAAAATAAATAAAAATAAGTCAAAAAATAAAAATAAATAAAATAGCAAATATGATTTTGAAATCTTCTAAATAAAATGTTGAAAAAAATTGTTTCCCTTAAAATTAAAAAAAAAATTAAAAATAAAAAACAAATCAAGAAAATAGAAATTTGTAAATTTTCCTCAAAATGTTGAAAAAAGTTTCTCAATTAAAATAAAAAACTTAAAATCACAAAAATTAAGAAAACATGTAAATTTAAAATTATAAATTAAAAATTGAAATTTTATCGCAAAATAATAAAAAAAAATTTCAATGAAAATAAAAAATTAAAATATTAAAAAAAATCAAGAGAAACATAAATTTGAAATTTTCGCTCAAAATATTGAGAAAAAGTTTTTCAATTAAAATAAAAATTTAAAATATTAAAAAATCAAGAAAAAATAAATTTGAATTTTTTTTTCCTAAAAATAAAAAAAATTGGAAATTAAAATAATAAATATAAACAAAACAATTAAATTAAAATATATAAAGTTAAAAATAAAAAAATATAAATTTGAAATTTTATCGCAAAATATTAAAACAAAAATTTCAATGAAAATAAAAAATTGAAATATTAAAAAAAATCAAGAAAAACATAAATTTGAAATTTTCGCTCAAAATATTGAGAAAAAGTCAATTAAAATAAAAATTAAAATATTAAAAAAATATGAAAAATATAAATTTGAAAAATTTTCCTAAAAATAAAAAAAAAATTAAAATAAAATTAAAAAATATTAAAAATATATAAATTAAAAATGTATGTATATGTTGAAAAAATATAAATAAAAAAATTAAAATTTAACATATAAAATTGAAAATTTTGAAAAAAATTTTCAATTAAAATAAAAAATGTAAAAATAAAAAATTTAAGAAAGACATAAATTTTAAAATTTCCCTCAAAATGTTAAAAAAAAATTTTTCAATGAAAATAAAAAAAATAAAATATTAAAAAAATCAAGAAAACATAAATTTGAAATTTTCCCTCAAAATGTTGAAAAAAAGTTTTTCAATTAAAATAAAAAATTCAAAAATAAAAAAATTACGAAAAAAATAAATTAAAAATTGTACTAAGTGTAATTAGGGAGCATAAATTTGAATAAAACGAAAATTCAAAAAATAAATTTAAAACAATCGCAACAAAAATTTAAAACCAATACTGGTTTTATAGTATTTTAAAATAATATAATTTGTAAAAGGCACACATCAAAAAGACAAACTAAGCATTTCAGCTTTCAACCACTAAATCCCACAATTATTTTGATTAATTTAAGGGGGAAAACAATTAATCCCCCAAAATGAAAAACTGAAATTATTTCTAATCGCCTCCTTCAAAGCGCTTTCTCACCTGCCCAGCGCTGACTTCCGTTACTCTCCATTCACAACTTTTTAAGCACTTCATTTACGCCGTTTCCTGGCATCATTGCCATACCCTAATCGGCATACCGACCGCCAGCAGCCGACTACAACCGCAAGCCGCAACAATTAACGCAGGCATTTTTCGTGCAATTATTTGTCACCCGTCGTTTGGGCGATAGAAATCGCAAATATTTTCATAACTAATGTGTGGCTATGTTTGTGTATATGCATGTGTGTGTGTGTGTGAGAAAAGCATGACTCTAAAAGCGCGCTGCCAGGCGCTTGAAAGGGTTACTGGGTAGCAATGGCAACACTGCGAGTAATTTACACTGAAGTGCAGCAATAACAACAGTACAGTAATAGATGTAACAGCATCAACAACAACATAATCATTAATATTATTTTTATTGTTGTTTTGATTGTAACTGCGTTTTGCAGCCACCCTAAACTGCTTTGACGCCGAATTTCCTGCACGCTAATGAATTTGTATGAATTTCGATATTGTTTATGGTATGTCATAGACCTTTATATGTTTAATACCCTAAACAAGGTTTATTAAGTTTGCCATGAAGTTAGTAAGACCCAGCAGAAAATGTCAGAGACGCTATAAAATATACATATAAGTCAATTTAGCTATATTTCATCTGTCTGTCGGTCTATCTGTATATATGCGACAAGTTCCTCATTTTTTGAGACATAGATCTAAAATTTTGCACACGTTGTTTTTTTTCTAAGAAGCTACTCATTTGTCGAAATCGCCGATCTCTGACCACTATAGCATATAGCTGCCATACAAACTGAACGATCGGAATCAAGTCTTTATATGAGAAACTCTATTATTTAAAGAGATATATTTATAAAACTTGACATTAAATATTTTCCTAGATAATGCTACAATCTATCAAAAAATTGTTTAGATCGGATCAATATAGCATATAGCTGCCATACAAAGTTAGTGACCGAAATCAAGTTTTGGTATGGAAAAATTTTTTATTCGAAGAGATAGCTGCACGAAAATTTGCACGGATTATTTTCAAAAGCAACACTACAATGTCTCAAGAAATTGTTCATATCGGATTACTATAGCATATAGCTGTCATACAAAGTGAGCAAGCAAAATCAAGTTTTTGTAAAGAAAACTTTTTTGTTCGAAGAGATATCTTCACGAAATTTTGCATGGATTATTTTTAAAGACAGCACTACAATACCCCAAGAAATTGTTCAGATCGGATCACTATAGCATATAGCTGCCATACAAAGTGAGCAACCGCAATCAAATTTTTGTATAGAAAACTTTTTTATTCGAAGAGATATCTTTATGAAATTTTGCATGGACTGTTTTTAAAGACAGCACTACAATATTTCAAGAAATTGTTCAGATCGAATCACTATAGGATATAGCTGTCATACAAAGTGAGCAACCGCAATCAAGTTTTTGTATGGTAACTATTTTATTCGTGTAGTGTATTATGGCTTCGGTGCAGTCGTAGTTAACTTTTTTCATGTTTTATCTAAGCATGTACATAGTATATACGTATCCATATACATACATATATCCGCGTGCTGCTTCAGAATTGCCCTTATTGCAAGCATTTGTAACGTTTATCCTAGATTACTAATGTCCTTAATGCTTAATGTTTTCATTTATGGCAACATGCATACACGCACATAAACATATAAAAGCATACACATACATATGTATATACAAGCTTATTTTTCTCATCACAGCTCTACTCTCGCCACTGTTCGGCGTTATCGAGTCAAAGGCAAGCCGTCCCTGAAGTGCTATTCATAAAGCAAAAATAAACGAAAAATAAATCAGTGCCTTCTACAAAGCCGCTACACGCATATTTGTCAAACAATCGAACCCTTTTCGCAGCGCAGCTAGAAAAATTTGCCATAACTAAGTAGCGGGCAATCAAAAATATACACTACAAACGAATATGCGCAACCCTTTCACACAAAAATCGCACACACAACATAAATAACGGTATCTATATAAACACGCACATACATACATGCGCACATAGCTGCATTGGTGTCGCCACTGTACCAGCAATCTCCTGCCGCATCCACTTTATTTGCTCTACAATGGCAATAATGCCATACACTTTGCACTCATTGTGCGCATACTTTTGTGACACACTGGTGTCAGTGACTTATAAGCTGTCAGCTGTTGTGGCGGGGGAGCTTAAGTGTTTTCGAACAGCGTCTGATTGTGTTTAGCGGATTATTTTTGATTTGTTGTAATGACAGCTAATTACTGCAGCAAAGTACTCTTTGGAAGATTATAGGGCGTCGATTGTTTTGGGTGGTGCAGGTGTCTTTGAAGTGGAAGTGCAGGAAAATTCTCAAAATTGAGGAAGTCTAGCTTTCTAATAAGCCAAAATGAGTTATTAAAAAGCTGTACCAGCAGTATTTTATCAGCGCTCTCTCTCTATTCCTTTATAGTCGATGTCGCTCTTTCTGAGTCAATCCATTCATCTATCTTTTTAAGTTTCTCTCTCTCTCTCTAGCTATCTTTCTGTGTGCCTCTCTCTTATATTTCGGGTGTGTGTTCTCTCTCTCTCTCTCCTTCTATATATACATATGTATTTCCATATGTCTCCCTCTCTATCGATCTAAGTTTCGGAGTCCCTCGAAATCTATCTCCTTATATTTTTAAGTCTTTCTCTTGCTATTCTTCAATATCTATCTCTCCATCTGTATTACTGAAACTCTTTCTCTCTATCTTTTTGTATTTCTATATGTGTATTTTTACCTATACCTCCCGATCTCTCTCTCTCATTACCTTGTATTTCTTAAACTCATTATATCTTTCTGCATACAATAATTTATTTGCCTCTCCCTGCCTCTTTCTACTTCTCTGTGTGTCTCCCATTCACAACATCTACCTCTCTGCGTGTTAGTATGCCTCCAACTATCTAGTACCAGTTTTCGTCTCTCCCTTTAATCGACTGTCTCTCCATGCATCTCTTTTTCTATTTATAGTTCTAACTTTTTCTCTCTCTAAATTTCTGTGTCTCTTTTCTATACAAATATATTTATATGCCTCTCTCGTCTTCCACATAAGCCGCCGTGTCTCTCGCTATCTCAATATCAAACATTCTGGGTCTCTCTTTCTCAGTTTTCCGAGAGATATCACTTGGGGGTTTGTATCTCAGAAATTAGTCAAAAGATGTGATATTTGACGCTTCAGTGGTAGATTATTTCTTTTAATCAACAAATTAAACACTGATGAAAGAAGACTCCTCATAAGATCTCTCAGAATCTGAACCTCTCTTTTTGAACACCATATTTATACATAAATCTAGCTAAGTTAACTTGTACTTGGATATTCTAATTAGTTTTTTGCCATTCTACCAACTGTTGTTACAGGCAAGCCCTCATGTCCAATCGCGGGTCCGATTCGGACAAACTGAATCCGACACATGTCAGCAGCTCACGTGCGCCACTGCATTTGGGACATACCGGTCGGCCACCGCATCACTTGCATCCGCATGCGGCGCTACACGACAATCAGGCGGACGACGAGGACAAGCTGTTGGATGTGGTCGGACCGCCGCAGAGCCCACTATTGCCTTTGAGTCATTCGTTGCAACAGATGCATGCGCATCAGCAATCCGGTAGGTCTAAATAAAAGTATATTACACAAATATATGCTTGAAGTAAGATCAGAAGAGAGCTTAGCTCACTTCGGATCGCGCATCCACATTTTTACGCTAGTATTACGCACGCTTCAACTCACACATTTATTTTCTCATTACCGCCATTTTTTGTTTATTTAATTTAATCTATTCCATTTTTCTAACCAATTTAAAGCCCTTGCAGCCTGGTTCAACCATTTGGCCGGTGCCGGCGATCATGCGAACGAAGAAGCTCTACGTCGTCGCCTACAATCCGACGATGTCGAACGTGATGGCAGCGATTCGAGCTGTTCGGAGAGTGTGGGCGGCAGCACGGGTGGCGCATTCCGACCCACCTCCTCGGGAAGTCCGAAAGAAGGCGCTGCTGGTGGTTTAAATGCAGCTGGCGCATATCCCTCACCGAACATTTCGGTGGGCCCACCGATACACCCGTCGCCGCATCTGTTGCCTTACCTCTATCCACATGGCCTCTATCCGCCACCGCATCTGGGGCTGCTACACAATCAGGCAGCTGCGGCCGCCGCCATGAATCCGGCCAGTCTCAATCCGGGCTTGCTGTTCAATGCGCAATTGGCGCTCGCCGCACAACATCCCGCCTTATTCGGACACTACTCAGGACATACGCCCGTCTCACCGCTGCAGGGACTCAAGGGACATCGCTTCTCGCCATACAGCTTGCCTGGCAGTTTGGGTTCTGCCTTTGATGCTGTTACGCCTGGTTCGAATGCGAATCGCGGCGGCCCGTCAGGCGCTGGAGATGCCTCCACACTGGGACCCGGTAGTAGCGGTCCCGGTAGCAGTATAGAAAATGGACCGCGCAGTTTGAGCTCCAGTCCACGTCCACGTGCCTCATCCAACTCGCCGCCGACGCGTCCGATTTCTATGTCGCCAACGACGCCACCATCACTGCTGAAGCGGCAGAATTCACCCTCAGAGCTGAAGAGTATCGAGAAAATGGTCAACGGACTGGAAGTGCAACACAATGGTAGTGGCAGCAGCGCTGGTGTGGGCATGGGTATTGGTATTGGTGCGCTGGTTAGCGGCGCTTTAGAGGAGCTGCAACGCAAGACACCAACACAGGTGGATCAGTGACATTTGTTTGATCGAGACGATAACGACCGTTCGTCCGTCATCGATCTCGACGATGTGTGACCGCAAGAGCAGGTTTTCCTGTTGCTTTAGTGGGCTTACAAAGGAGCCTACGCGCATATGAATGCGGTAGCAATGCAGCTAACAAAATGGCAGTCAAAAAACTGCACTGCGACAAAAATATGTCAATTGCTTGTTAGGCTACTAGGCTAAGGTTAGAGTGTAGTGTCACAGTCTAAGCCTCTACCGCCAATGCACATTTACTTGTCTCTCGTGTGTATATAATAATAAGTACGTATGTAAATTTAGCTTAAGTAGTATAACAAATAAGCCTAAAAGCGTTTATCTACTTGTTTAAAACTATGTTCCACATACATATGATCCATACACAAATGTTTACTAAAAAGAGTATTTTCGTGCAGAAATGCGGCAGTTAAATAGAAGCAATGTGACGGCAAGCTTAACAATGTATGCTTGTTTCGTAAAAGGTGGCGTATAACGGTTTGTTTCGAATTTTCATCACATACCAATGTTGTACTGCATGTGTTACGTGCGATTTAGTTGTTACACTGAACGTTACAAGAATATCTATTGAATTCTGTGCACATATTAAATTTTTTGCTTACGTTCCACATATCATCCACACAAATCTAACATATTTTTGCACGCAAAGACTTTATTTTTTAATACTTCTTTAAAACTTCGTTGAAAGCAACACAAAAAGTTATGTTCCACATATAATCCACATACGTTCCACACTGTATTTGTTGTTCTACATTTGCTTTAAGCATTTTTTAGCTGTTTCAAGTTAATATGTTTTTGTTTAACTGGCGCGTCTGCCTACACCAGCAACTATCTCTGAAAAGTATCACACAATGTAGTTAATATATACATAGGTTTAGCATTATATAACTAAAAAAATTACGATTTTTAAATCTCTTCTTTAAATTAATTAACTCCCAACAAAAGACACTTTCAATGTAAAAATATAATTTTCCAACAAACACAAACATACTACTAAAACAGCGCTTACTTAAAACTTGCATAAAAAAAATCGTGTTTAATTTGAAAAACCAATGTTATAAACATTTCTCTTAATTAAAACCGCACGTGCACAGTGAAAAATTTAAAAACACTCTCTCCAGCCGCAAATAAGTGACTTGCCCCCAAAAAACCCCAAAAACCATAACCTTTAGGAGAACGTGCGTTCAACATTACACACAGCTCAGAGTATTATAAAACAAAACAACAAATGAATTTTTCCTGCAAAATAATTTAAAAAAAAAATTAAAAATAAAACAACAGACGTAAACTCGTAATTTAGTTTAAATTTTAAATGGTAATAATTGCTTTTGTAACAGTTCAAATGTTCCTCACTTACATAATAATGTTTTTAAATGATTTTAGTTAAAATATTAAATTAAGTTTTAAAAAATATGTGGAAAATAAACAACAACACCGCCAACAACAAATGATTTAAAAAATACACGTAAAAAAAAATGGAAAAGCAACATTAATATAGTTAACAATGCACTGAAATATTAATTAAAAAAACACATGTTCGTTTTACGCTAAATAAAATTCTCGGTGCAACAAAGCATAAAAAACAATACAAAAATTTAATGTTGATAACCGAAAAAAAAAAAAATAATTTAAAGTAAAATATGAGAAAACCAACAAAATGAACAACTGTAATAACAAAATAAAAAAAAAAAATAAAAAACACAACAATCCAGGAAAAAAATGCAAAACAAATTAAGAAAAAAAAAAATAAGAAAAAAAAAAACAATAAAAACAATTCCTCAAACAATAACAAACACAGTATGTGAATTACCAACTTTAAATATAAAAAAATTAAACCTAAAAGAATATATAAAACACAAGCGTATAAAGAATACAAATATATATTTATAACCCTATAAAATATATATATTTAAAAAAAAAATAAACCGATTAGTGTAAAATGCAAAATCCCCACTTATCACTGAAAATAAGCAAAATCAACAAAACAAACACAGTAAGAAATTTAAAAAAATATACTATATATATAAATAAAAATATTAATATGTAACTAATTTAAATATATATAAACATACACACATATATAAAAAACAAAACAAACAAAAAAACAACAAAAAAACAAAAAACAAAAAATAAAGACACCTACAATAACCATACCAATTAGAAAAACAAAAACAAACATTTTCGCTTTAAAAGGGAAAGATAGAGAAAAAACAAATGAAAAATAAGTATTTAGTCAATAAGAGTTTTCGATAAAAATAAAAAAATGTTGAAAAAACATGCAACAAACATAACAAAGAAAAAAGTAGAATAAAATATCAAAAATGTAGCAAAACATACGTTAACATACGATCCACAACTTTTGGGTTATAAATGATGTATAAAGTAGCCAACTTAAATGTTGAAACGAACGCTTTCAAAACAAGCATGTCACAAAACCACAAAGTAATCCACAAGAAATTTTGGTTTGAATTTAACTAATCAAACGTTGAAAAACATATTGTTTATAAAAAAAGCATGTTTCACATACGACTACAACATGTCCCACACACAAAATTTAACATCCAATTCTTGCTTATATTTTCATTTTCTATGATACTCAGTTAATAATGATACTAACAGCTTCAAATATTGATTCTGTATAAAATAAAAATTTCTTGCCACAACTGCAGTTTACTAATGAATACCACTAAAATTGTTATTTCTGAACAAATCGAATCACTGCCCATAAAAATCAATATTTCATTCAATGCATGTTTAATTAAATAAAACAATTTAAATTTAAGAATGAAAATATCATGAATGCCCATCATAAATATAGCCAAATAATATCCAATATTAGAACTTCGCCAACAATTTAGCAAACAATTTAACCACATAGATCCACAATCTAAAAATACACAGAAACATCCAACTATATACGCTAACATATTTGTTGCGAAATAAAGGTAACAACCAGCTAGAAAACGTGATTTCTCCCATAAAATTAAAATTCTCGTGTAACAATTTACAATTTACCATTGAACATGGCAAAACAAGCTTTCAACGAAACTGAATCAATTTCCAAAGAAAAATCAATTTTTATGAAAGTTAAATTTTATTAAGCAAACAACACGGAGTTACAACAGCAACTAAAATCAACACACAAACAATGTATTTTGAGAATTAAAAAGGTTATGATAAGAATTGATTAGTGAAAAAACGCGACAAACTGAAAGAAAACTTGCAGCAGATAACTCGACAGTAAAATAAGGTAAAAAAGTTACACAAAATTTTGTTTCACATCCAAACACAAACGCACATTTTATTCAAACCAATTAAAACATCGATAGCGATTTTGTAAAAACTGAAACAAGTTCCACATATACCACACATGTCTCCACAACCCAAAAAAATCTACACACTAGTCTGTTTGTACACAATTTTCCCTAACACGATATAAGCAATATTTACCCGCAAACAAAGACTTGTTGTACATAATAACTTATTCTTCGTTGAAATCCCAACCCAACAACTATTGCTATCCTCATCGAACTTGGATCGTTTCTTTGCATAAAACCCATTCAAATCAAAACCCGCTTTCTTACCAACCAAAAATTCAAGACTGTATGGCAAATAATAGAATTAGCATTATCCAAAAAATATATTTTATTAACAATATTACCCCAAAAAAATAGTGCATTATGTATGTAATTATTCTGACTACTAACACCAACCCACGCAGCATAACCATTCTATCAACTCCTACAGTAATGATCTCTTTATCCACACTACCAAAAATGCTGTGACTCTCAAATACGACACAAATGTTTGATTACATCAATTGTTAACACATGAAAAATCGAACAACAGCAATAAACTAGCAAAGTTACAGCCTGCGTAATTCCCCCAGTTAGAGCACTGCAATCGACACTAAATTTTTCTTGGTTCTGACAATCAAACAACCGCACAGCAGCATTCTTCACTACTCAGAGTCGGGTCAGTGACAACTCCAAACGTAGCTGACCGTTAGGTGCTACCATGTATATTTTACTGCTGCTGGTGTAACTGCTGTAGTTGAGTGTGGCATGACATGTGGCACATGTGCCTTGGCTATAAATGCGGCTAACTTCTCTTCATTAATTCGTTGGGGGTGGTGGCATTGATAATGCACGCGCGTACACCCTATCGATTTCGACTTGATATGCAGTCAATGTGTTGCGATTGTTCGGTGGCTGTCAATTTCAAAATTATAAACAATTTATTGCATGAGAGTGAGCGCGTGTGAAGAGGGTGCGGAAGGTGAGGGTTAGAGCATTTAGTGGATATGAATGCACTTTAGCGATAAAGTTATCAAACAAAACACAGACACAAACATGCCCACAAAAGCAAAATTAATGCGGGATATGTGTGAAGCGGTAATCACGAAGCGGCTGTGCAATGAAGTGACAAAAGACAGGTGTGAGAGTTAAAGCGACCCACACACTACTTTAGTGTGGGATGCAGTGGGCAATTGAAATATGTGAAGTGCATTTAATTTTGTTGTCTTTTAGAGTAGCATTGTTCGTATACTCATTGATTGCAAATAGTTATTTTTTGATAATGGAAAGGGACCGTATACATAAAAGCATATTTTAGTAAAGTAATTTAAAAATTCGGAAAAATATAACAAAGAGTTTTCTATTCATTTTTTTTTATATTTTGCTTTTATTCCATTTAAAGAAATATCCCTGATCTGGCAACAATTCAAAATATTTTTAAGATTTAGCTTTTTGAATGATTATGTTATTTTTTTGTAAATATTTTTATAATATTACACTAATTATTTTTACTAAAAAAAGTTAAATCTGGCAACACCAAAATATATTTTAAGTTTTCCTTTTCTTACTGGGTGATTATGGTTTTCTGTTTGTAAATAATTTTGACACATACCTTAAATTCATTTTGGTTAAAAAATTTCTAATTCTGGGCAAACACAAAAAAATGTATAAGTTTTCTTTTTCTGAATGATTATGATTTTCTTTTCGTAAAATTATTTTTGTATACCTCACACATTTACATTTTAAATTTAATTGTAAAAATCCTCAACATATTTCGATTCTGGCAGCATCTAAAAGTTTTAAAGCTTCATCCTTTCTTCTGCGTTTTCAGTAAATATTTTTGTAACCCATCGACTTTAATTTAATTTTACACAATTTTTTCAAAAACTTCAATCTAAGTAACACCATTGCAATTTATTGAGTTTTCTCTTTGTTTTATTTTTTGTAAATATTTTTTATACTCAACCAATTTTAATCAAATTCTTTTCGATCTGGCAACTCCAAAATTCTTTTGAGTTTTCTGTTTTTTGAATGATTATTCTCTCTTTTTTGTAAATATTTTTATATCATTTCATCTCTTATCTTTAAAACAAACATAAAATTTTTCTCAATTTTAAGCAACACCTTAAATTTTTTAAGTTTTCTTTTTGCATGATAATGTTTTTTTTTATAATGTATTGTATACAAACCAATTTATTTATGTCCATAAAATTAAACGAAAAACTATGGGATCTCATAATACCATAAATATTTTTAAATTTCTATTTTCTAAAATGATGGATACTTTGTATAAATTTGTTTTACATTTCCCAATTTTGCGTAAAGAACAGCTTCAAAACTCCTTAATCTTGGCAACTCCCTTTAATTTTTAGTTTCTTTTTATGTACCTATATAGTTTGAAAAATAATAGGTTTGGTCGTTTCTAAAACAGAAATCCAGGTAAAGCAAGAAACTGTCTTAGCGAGGGACACATAAGAACTTAGTCTTCAATATAAAAATGCAAATTTTGGAAAATGGGGACTTATTTCTCAAGAAGTTGTTCCTTACAGTTCGGGACTCTGTCTGAAAAATAAGTTTTCTGGACGTTTATAAAGTCGGCTTTCCGAGGCGGCTTATAATTTTTAAATTCGAACACAAAAAGAAGTGGCATCGGTGCCAAATTCAGTGAATATCTTTTAAAGGTGCGGGAGTGCCTGTAACCTAATTCGAACAATATGACCAAAGCGACGACGAAGATGTAAACCGGTGCTTTGTTATGATGCAAAAGGCATACCATTACTTGTGCCGGATTCGCCGCTGAATGGAAGGTAAGGAGGGATTCCCCATAAGGTCTTTTGAGCTACCTATTGACTCAGCTATCTGCCGCACCTTGAAACGGTGGTGTATCAATACGAGACCGTGGACTTCCATGGTAGCCATTACCAGGTACCTGGACGAGACTCATCAAAAACAAGGTTGCCAAGGTTGAAACTCGTTAAACCAAGCTTTGACGGCCACAATCAAAGTCAAGGAGTCACCTAATACAGCATCCAATCAATGATTAATCTCACTCTCTGATTTGCATACGTAAAATACGCATCCAATGACCTATTGACATTGGTATTTTCCAGTTCTCTTAAATCCGAACAGATACACGTAACCGATTGCACACGCCGTCAAAATGAAACTACGATTTGGACACTGTGAGTCCAAAAAATATAGATATATTCGAAGTTCTTTTAAGGAAGTTCTTTGGAAGAAGACTGAAAGAGGGATGGCACTTATCATCCCACAACAATCGGGTCTACAAAACCGGAAGGGATGTGGATTTTTATCCTGCCAAAGAATGTCAACAAAAACTAAAACTCAAAGATTTACTAAAATTATGATATTTTTAATCCAAACAGTATAAATTAAATATTCCCCGAAATTTAGATTGCCCTGAAGAAACCATCGGAGCCTTGTGTAAATAACTATGTCCGTCTCTCCTTGTGTTTTTGAGAAATCGATCTGAAATTTTGCACACGTTCTTTCTTCCTTAGGAAGCTCAACATTTGTCGGAACCACAGATATCGGACCAATTATGCAGCATATGGCTGTCATAATAAACCTGAAATTGATCGTGGGAATAAAATCCTTTGTATGTAAAAAACTTTTTTATTTGAAAAGGTATCTTCACGAAATTTAACATGAACTATTATCCAAGATGTCGCTACAATCTCCAAACAAATTGTTCAGATCGGATCACTATAGCATATAGCTGTCACACAAACTGACCGGTCAAACTCAAGTCCTCGTCTGATAAACTTTTTTATTTGACGAGGTATCTTCACGAAATTTGGCATGGATTATTTTCCAAGGCAGCGCTACAATCTCCGAACAAATTGTTCAGATCGGACCATCCACTAGAAGCTTATAGCTGTCATATAGACCAAGTAGCCAACCTGTGAATATCAAGATGAGGATAGCTTAGTAACCCTAGTAGCCAATAAATGCACCTTAGTTATATTATAGCTTTTTTGCAGCATATGTGATAGTTTTTTTCCTTTGAAGTTTCGAAATGACATTTCCACATTTTCCACTAGTCAGCATTGTCAGCAAAAATTTTAGTTTTCATTTTTATGACTTTGTTGATTTTATGCCTGATTATATAAACACTATACTACACTACGTAAATACGTAAACAAATAAGTAACGCATTATTAATTGCCTTAACCCTTTCAGCGCGAACATTACAACCCGCCCTCCCCGCAGTGTTCCACGAATAATAGTGGGTACTGAACGCCCTCAAAAATATATTGTTCTTTTCTGCTGTGGCCAATGCGTGACAAAATATGCTTAGCAAAGCGCAAAGGGCGCGTATTTACTATTAATAGAACACAATACATACAAAACAACAGCAACAACACATACGATTGGCTTAAACGAAGAGTTGTCTGGAGTTTTCCAACGAAAATGCTGCCTTTAACCCCATTATGGCAGGTTTTTACTACTCATATTTGTTGTTGTTGTTGTTTTATGATCACCACTTTTCACGCATTTATGGGCACAAATACAACCCGTTTCGCGCCTAAACCAGACTAATTCACAAATCATGCCGACAAATGGAACCCCCAACCAACCCACCCCCACCTTTCACCCGAACACATTCCATATTTTATTTCATATATTTCGCCATGCGTGCGCATTTTTACTTTTCATTGCCTTAGTACAAACTTTTCATTACTCTTGCATGTTGTTGTTCCTTCATTACCACAAAAATTATGCATCGCTTATGAATGTCTGACAGTCGCAGACCCCTGCTTGACCAAGCTAGCTACAACCATTAATGCGGGCATTACACTGATTGTTCGGATAAACTTTGCCGCAACCATCGGCCTCCCTCCACCAGCCGACGAAATATCATTTGACATGTCCACCGCGCTGAAAAATATTCCAAGTATCGAGAAAAAATGCTGTTGACATGGAGTCACAACTTTTATGAACCATATACTCTGGCAAGGAAAACAACAGTGGGCGAAAGGTTGAAAAAAGCTTGGAAAGAACAAAAAATGAAGTCAGAAAAAATTTCAGCAGAAAATATGAGCTCTTTTACAAATTTGGCAACTATTTACACAACAAATAATAATTTCAAAAAGCTCCAAACACAGCGAAGCTTTCACACAATAATCAGTCAATGGTAAAAAGAATATCTGACAAAAAAGGTAGCTGTTTAAAACCTTGCAACTAAATTTCAAGCAATAATTTAACAAAAGCTCCAAAGCACATCAAACTTTCACACCTTCATAAATCAGGAAACAAAAAATCTGACGAAAATCTGCTACTAATATAGAAATCAACATATTGAATCAATAGAATTTAACAAAAGCTTCAAAGCACATCAAGTTTTACACTCCATAATCAGTCAGAAAAATAAAAATCTGACAAAAAAGCTCTTATAAATTCTATAATAACTTGTAGCAACTCTAGTAATAATTCTACCAAAAAGCCCAAAGCACAGCAAGCTTTCACAATTCCACAATCAGTTCAAAAGAAATAAGAAAATACTTTAACAAGAATATAAATAACTTTATAAAACTGTTAGCTGTTTTCAGCATTTCTAATATTAATTCCAAAAAAGCTCCTACACATTGAAGTGATATCAACCTGATTTCCAAAAACATTCTTAAATTGTATATAATTGGCTACTAAACTAAAGCTATAGCGAACCAAATGAATATTTTTTCATTAAAACATAAACTCCAAAGAGCCACATCGTAAAGCTCACACCAATTGAATAATATTACAAAAATATACCAAATTTTATAAAACTTATATTAAATTTTCCATTACTATAATCATTTCACAAAAACCCAAAATAGAGCTTTCACGCCAATTTACTATAAAACTGCAAAAAATAACAACTTTATGAATTTAGCAGTTATTTTGGCATTTTAATATTGATATTATATAAGCCAAGGCACATGAAGCTTTCACGCCAATCACTATAAAAACGGAGTCCCGCTAATCGGCTTTCAAAAAAATCCTTACCAATATTTCGGTAACGCTAAAAAAATCTGTGCAGCTCTACAAAACCCAAAAACTATTGAAAATACGCTTTGACTGCCAACAACAACTCTCCAAAATGAACTTTGAAGAGATTGACAAATATTATCACTGTTTCTATAATATTTTTTAAATCGCCAAACTTAACCTATATGAAGCTTTCACAAAAGTTCATAAAAACTCGTAAAGATACTTTTCAATTCATATAACCAGTATTTAACTCATTTTATAGAATTTACTAACCAGTATCTTTAACGATACTTTGTAATAAAAAACGCTAAAAAGCTTCTTGGCTATGTTGAAGCTTTCACAAAAAAAGCTGGACGAGGATTATATTTTTGGCTAGGAAAGTAAAAATTTTAATTGATAGCAATTTTAATAATTTCTAATAATAACACCATAAAAAGCTTGAAAGCATAACGAATATCGTTAAAGCTTTCACACAAATTTCGTTATAAAACTGCTGAGAATCACAAGATAGATATTATCTCTCATTCCACTCATACTTCTGACAATCGAACTGAAGTTCTTAAGGAGTCACACCCAAAATTTCCCCCAGAAAGCTTAGTACCTGAAAAGGCAGCTCAAGATTATCGGTCACAAATTGGATTAAACACAATTTGAGGGATTAAAATTCAATAATCGAAAACACCCGAAAAATGGAAACGGCAGTTCAAGGAATATAGCTAATAGTTCGAGGTTTTACATAACACCAAATTCAACAGTTAAAGCTTATCGGATACACCAAACGCGTTAAATTGCTAATCGCACAGCGAGCTCTAGCTAATCGCTTTCGACTATCGATTGTGGAACGTTTAATGCATTTGCAGCAAGTAACCGTCAGAAAACCTCAAACTTTCACTTTTATCGTCAAAAATATGGAAATTAGGGGTTTGCGCGCGACTGAGTGTGGCGTGTAACGACGGCCGAACGCGTTTGTGACTCGCGTTTCGCGGCTTATCGCGAAATTTGGCACTTACAGCATTTTTAGCGCTTAATCCGCACAATCGCCACCGCAGCAGTCTGTTTGGCCATTTACCACTTTTTAGCCTTTAGCACCTTTAGCTTTGTACGGTTTATGCCGAGTGGCTCATTAGCCTGTGTTGCGGTAATGTCGCATGATTATCAAATCCATCGTTTCTCCCACTGCCGCTGCCGCATAATTGTAATCGCGTGGGTGGCAACTATGCTTTAATTCTTCGGCTTGATGGCCATCACGAGCGTAATAATTGGTTGGCGTAAAAAGTGGCGGGAACAAAGAACGCAGCAAAGAAACCTGCAAGCAGCGGTTGGGTGGAAAAACTTATGAGCTTTGAAAGTCATAATTTCTTTGGCAGTTAGTTGTTTCACTTGCCGCACACTTGGACCACCGTCGAAAATAAGGTGCGAATTTATTGTTGTATCGGCATTGTTTGGCCGCCACCTGGTATATGGCACCTGGCCGGTTGTTTCTAAGTACTTGCAGCTTAGCGGAAGTGGCGGTGTGGCGCCAGTTCGGCAGCTGGGTTGACTTGTCACAAACGCCGGCACTACTTTGTTTTTGACGCACTAGTTAGTGTTGGCTACTTCATTTTAATTAGGCGCCTAATTAATGCGTTTCTTGGTGGGAGAAATTTTTTGAAATTATTTGTCGACTAACCGCCATACTAAACTAAATAGTATGCGTAGAAAGTGCTCTTAGCAGCTCGCCAGTTTATTTTACTAGTCGAATAAAGTAGTGAAACATATCGAGCATAACCATATGCAAGTTTCATCAAGGATTTATGTCACGGTTTGAGTACTTCCCATTCCGAGTCTCTGCAGTTCCACTGCAAACTTCATCTTCTACAGGACCCGGATTTTCAACCGTCAAAGACTGTCAACCCGGCAGCGTTCCTGCCGCTACAACAACAACCCAATACCCATGCGAAAATATGACGTAAAGAATAGACAACTAAACTGATTTCTCTCGAATTGGTTGAAAAAGGCAGTTAAGTCCTTACGTTCGAGGTTTTTCTATTGTCGCAGCATAAAGCTTTCCCAAAAAGTTCTTAGGAAACTGGTTTATTAATGTCTTTTTAGCCATAAGACCATGTCCATCCTGGTTAAGTATACATCGTCTGTTGTTGGAATAAATGAGTCGGTTTACTGACTGTGACGGTGTGGTAGGAATGGATGGATCGGCCTTATAAAGTGGTCTTATAAATTGTTAAAAAAAATTCCGAGGCTGACATTTCGAAAACAACTAAAACCTCACCGCCGAAATTGCAAAGATCTTAGTAGGAATGAGGAATACTATAAACATAGGGCAAACTCTTTGAATGATGAACTCGCATTTACCATTGCGAACTCTTTTGAGAAGCCTTTTAGAAATTTTGGATTCTACACTGATAGCATAAGATACTTATGCTAACTCTTCAGACACTTAGTAGCCATTAACTCGAATTTAACTGTTTAACTTTGAAGAACCATTTTGAAATTGTAAAATATTTTAAACCTACACGATCATTAAGGATATAACGACTTTACTGGTCTTCGTTTTAAACCTGCACAGCTATTAAGGCTTACCCTACTCGATCTTTTTCTAAAAAGTGAAGATTTGGACCGGTCTTGATATAGAAGGATCTATGCAGAGATATTTCTTTTTAGGTGCGTTAGATCATCTTAAGATCTTGATTAATTAGGGCCTTTTCTCTCGTCTTAGTTGGAGTTAGTGAGTAAATGCTGCTGGGTGAATCTCGAAGTCTTGGAACCGAATAGGAAATATAAATAAATAATTACCCTCGAAAATATATTTTGAGGGGCAGATAAAAGAGGAATTTTATCGATACAATAATACCCCTGCTGTTGTTATTGAACTTACTCAAGCATTTAATGGATTCACAGAACTGCTCAGGACCTCCACTTAAATGTTGGGATGAGATTTTCACCTTGTAAAGCTTTTCAGTGGAGCAGGCTATAGAGCCACAGACCAAAACAGACTAGGCTTTATAGAAATACTGAATTAAGATTCAACCATTCGGAGTTTTTTGTCTGCAAAGAGCTTTCCAGAAACCCTTATGAGCTGATGGTATACAATTTTATGCTTGTATAACCTTTCAGCCACGCAATATTGAGTGGTAGCTTAGAAGCTCGCATAGACAATTAGTCAAAAGTCTAAGATAGCTCATAAATATAGACATATGCTGTTGTAAATAAATACAATTTCTTATGAAACTCATCTTAAGAGAGTAACTCAATGCGTTGGCGGAGTTTTGACCGTTACAAATGCAATAAATAACAACAAACAACAACAACAGCCGCACAAAACGGACAAAAAGGTTCGAAAATGCCAAAGTGTACTCAAAATTTCATCCGACTTCAATAAAAATGCACAAATTTGAAAGGCGATCCGAAGCACTTCCGGTTTGCCAGAATGATTTAACACCAACTGATTGAATCGAGACCTGTCTGGCTGATTAAAGATTACCGGCTGGCGGTGCACTGGCCGGGCAAACGCACCGAACCATATGTATTGTGGTGCGTTATCCAACTGACCAGCGCAAGTGCGATTGCGTGATTTATGGTCGAGAGTCAGTTGATCGCCTCATTGTGGTTTCGGTTATCAACTGATCCAACGAAGCCGCTTTGTCGAAGTTGATCCGACCCAGGTGGAGCAGAGGTATTGCAGCATGGCTGGTATTTCGAGGCCTTTTGAAGGATGCTAATGCTTTTGTTGCAACGAAAATGTGAAAGATTGCTTGTATTAATGACTAAAATTGCTGCGCCTGCAAATTAAACGTTTAAACCAAACTGACGCAGTAATTCACTACAACAGAAACCGAGTGGAGTCATAAAAGGCGAGGCTGTAATTAATAAAAATTAAGTTTTACTAATTTTCAATTGGTTTTTAATAGGCGATGGGCTTGAAAAAGAACAATACTGTTCCATAAAAGAAGTAAATTAAGTCAAATTAACGGTAACTGGTTTCCAAGCCTTCATTGTTCAACCGATAAGAGCTAGAGTAATGTACAAGGATAGTCAGAGAAAGACCAGACAGCCAGAATTCACGGTGGCTGTGTGTAATATATAGTGGCATGATGAACCCAAACTGACTAATAAAGCCAAATAAACTCTAAAATATATGATAGATAGGACTAGCTGTACGCAATTGTTACTTCAGTGGCTTAAACGAGGTTACGTAAATTGAGCTCACCTTTAAAAGAACTTAGCTTCGATAACGAATATTGGAAACCTGCGCACTAAAACCCAAAGACCGGGAACAGCACGAGATCAGAAAAATTTTACCAATAATGAGTTTGGACAACGGAACCGAAACGAACCGAAACGAACCGAACCGAACCGTACACAACGTGGCACAGATAATGATCTAACGCTGTAAAGATCACCAATACTAGAGGTCCGGTCTGAGACTTTACCAATAATCGGGTCTAAGTAAACGGAGCAGACCACGAAACCGAACCGTACCCCGCACAAGTAGCAACAATTTTGCTCTCTATTGCTGTAAAAAGAACAAAGACTTGAGGTCTGGTCCGCATCTTACCAATAATCGGGTCTACGAAACGGAGAGACCACGAAACCGAACTGCGTACCCCGCACAACCAGCAACAATTTTGCCTATTGCTATAAAAAGCAAAGACTAGAAGTCCGCGCCATTCACCAATAATCGGGTCTAAACGGAACAGACCACGAAACCGAACCGTACCCCGCAATAACCAGCAACAATTTGCTCTATTGCTGTAAAAAAGCAAAGACTAGAAGTCCGGTACGAGATCTTACCAATAATCGAGTTTATGTAAACGGAAGAGGCCAGTCAAGCACCGTCAAATCGTGGACTATTACTTGTAAAGAGAACAAAGATTAGCGGTTCGGTCCGGAACAGGCAAGTCTTACCAATAATCGGGTCTATGTAAACGGAACAGGCCAGCCAAAGGCCATCAAATGGGCGACATTCTCCAAAAAATACGCCACCAAAAACAACATCGTCTCGTGTAAAAATTCATCCTACGCAAACCTGCCAATTTAACCATTAATTTCATTTTACTATGTGGTTCTTTGTACAATAGAAATTAGACAATTAATAAGAAAGCAAAGCGCTTACTAAACCGATTTTTCATTTCCTATGAGCATTACTGTCGAAAGCCGGGACTTACAACCCCAGGCTGGATAGAGGAAAGCGGAAATCGCAGGTATTTTAGGAAACTGATTAAGTTGCTCCTTGAACCCGTATAATTTCTTGAAAAGGTGAAGAAATATTAGTGGCTTGAAGCAAAATAAGCTAACACAGGTCCAAGAGGAATTCAATTGATAGTTTATAGCTGGATGGGTAGGTAAAATGTAGACTAACTATGACTACTTTCGTTCTCTCAACCGATGTAGTGTAGCCTGAAATGGAATGTAGAGATCAACTCACTGACTATGTGCTATTTTCATCTTGATCGACTTAGCGGAACACAAGCTATTGTCAATGTTCTGGAGGCTTTCCGGATATAAGTTGTTCTACGACGGCATCTTTAGTAGTATTCACGTTTAGGCGGCCTGAGACTACACACCAAGTCTCCGTTTGGCGAAATACCACTACTATTGCTTTATAAAAGAAAGCGGTCTTGAGATTATTTCGGTTCTTAAACCGCGGTCACATGTAAACCAAATGAAAATCAATAAATGAAAAATCCGAATATGAAGCGATACTTTTTTATGAAACCACAATATATCAGGCTAAAGCTGGAATCGGGATCTTCTTCTACTTCTTCTTAATTGGCGTAGACAGCGCTTACGCGATTATAGCCGAGTTAACAACAGCGAGCCAGTTGTTTCTTCTACGTGGCGCCAATTGGATATTCCAAACGAAGCCAGGTGCTTCTCCACTTGGTCTTTCCAACGGAGTGGAGGGCTTCCTCTTCCTCTGCTTCCCCCGGTGGGTACTGCGTCGAATACTTTCAGAGCTGGAGTGTTTTCGTCTACTATACGGACAACATGACCTAGCCAGCGTAGCCGCTGTCTTTTAATTCGCTGAACTATGTCAATGTCGTCGTATATCTCGCACAGCTCATCGTTCCATCGAATGCGATATTCGCCGTGGCCAATGCGCAAAGGACCATAAATCTTTCGCAGAACCTTTCTCTCGAAAACTCGTAACGTCGACTCATCGGTTGCTGTCATCGCCAAAGTTTCTGCACCATATAGCAGGACAGGAATTATAAGCGACTTTTAGAGTTTGGCTTTTGATCGTCGAGAGAGGACTTCACTTTTCAATTGCCTACTCAGCCCGAAGTAGCACCTGTTGGCAAGAGCAATCCTGCGTTGGATAATTGGGATCTTATCTAAGCGAAATACTGCTAGGTGACAGCTGGTAGTTCGTATTTGAAAAGAACGGCTATGAGCCTTTAATTCGGAAGGACCAAATCCGATACTGGGGCCTTTAACTTCCAAGGACCGGATTGTTAATGCAACTCAATGTTTCTCGAAATGAGGAAACTCAAGAAAATCTATTTTACTCATCAAAAACGTCATTAAGAAAGCACGTTCAGAGCATGAAATATCCTCGTCAGACATGAAAATATGTCTTCCAAATTGTGCTCCTTCTAATAAGCATTATTTATGGTATGAAGCAATTCAAAAGCGCACACCAAAACGTCCTGTGACCGTGACACAAAGACAAACGGGTGATTGAACGTCCAGCACGTCCTTCTGCTTATAGGCATATGCCTGCACTGCTTCACGTAAACTCGACGGTCTCATTACAATGTTTTGCGGCCGGCTGACGTGTGGTGTAATATGCATGTTCATAGACGGGTAGATTTGCGGGACACACGAGACATGAATGATGCCATGAATAGTTGAATAGATGGCATTTGGCATGTGAGTTATGTTAGGCTAGGAGCCGGCAAGACATCACATATGCTCAGCATGAGCAATACTGCAACTGAACGCATACCC